>NC_053394.1:292631723-292801652 GCF_905171765.1 Bufo bufo
TCGAAAGTTGAACACCTGCACCGTACGAGATTCCTACCCCTTACCTCGGATTGAGGAGTCCCTTTCGGCACTAGGAAGAGCCCGGTACTTCTCCTCGCTAGATCTGGCTAGTGGGTATTGGCAGGTGCCAATGGCCAAGAAAGATAAGGAAAAGACAGCCTTTAACTTGCCCATGGGACTATACGAATTTAACCGGATGCCCTTTGGGTTGACAAATGCACCTGGAACGTTTCAACGATTGATGGAGAAATGTCTTGGTGACTTCAACTTTGAGTTCACTCTCATCTACTTGGACGACATTATAGTGTACTCTGCAACCTTTGAGGACCATCTCCACCAGCTGGGACAAGTATTTCAACAATTGCAGGAACATGGGCTCAAACTGAAGCCCAGTAAATGTCGGTTGTTCCAATCTGAAATTGATTACTTGGGTCATTGTGTATCAGGAGAAGGGGTAAGACCGTTGAGGGACAAGATAGCGGCTGTTCAAGATTGGCCGACACGACTACCCTGCGAGAGGTGAGAGCGTTCTTGGGAGTAGCCGGCTACTATCGACGGTTTATTAAGGACTTTGCTAGGGTAGCAGCACCACCAAATGCTCTCCTATGAGGCACCTCCGGGGGTCCGAAAAACCGGTCCATGAAATGGGGCCCTGAACAAGATCACGCCTTCCTGGCATTGAAGGATGCTCTGACAACGGCCCCAATCTTGGCGTATGCTGATTACCACTTGCCCTTCAAGTTATATACGGATGCAAGCCTGTATGGTCTCGGAGCGGTGCTTTCTCAGTTCCAGGATGGCCAAGAGCGTGTCATAGCGTATGCCAGCCGATCTTTGCGAGATTCTGAGAGAAATCCTGACAATTATAGTTCATTTAAGTTAGAACTGTTGGCACTGGTATGGGCCATGACTGAGAAATTCTCTGAATATCTGACCGGAGCTGAAGTCTTACTACTGACTGATAACAACCCATTAGCTCACCTGGAAAATGCCAAGCTCGGGGCTTTGGAGCAGAGGTGGATAGCCCGAATGTCTAAGTTCAATTACCGCATTAAGTATCGGTCCAAGACAGAGAACCAAAATGCTGATGGACTTTCTAGGGTGACTACCCTGGCCCCCAGCGGAGACATGGATCATGAGTTAGAGCATGTGGAGGTGCCTGACTTCAGCAGATTTTCACAAGCCTTGGTCGTTGCTACGCAGTGTGCAGTGAAAGGGACCGAAACGGCTCCTTTCTTTGGCCCCTCACGACAGGAATGGGTGAAAATACAGCAGGCCCATGAGGGGCTGGCGAAAATGATTAAGTGTGTTGACAGAGGCAAGAAGCCCTGTAAAGAGGAAAGAGAACGACTGACACGTGAAATGCTATCAGTCCTGAGTCAGTGGGAAAAGTTATAGATGAAAAATGGAGTGCTATGCCGAAAGGTATATCTACCTTCTGAAATCGACATTCGTTACCAAATCGTAGTGCCTAGTGAACTGACTCAATCATTGGCTCTTGAGGCTCATAATAAGAATGGACATTTTGGTCATGAGAAGACCTTTCGTTGGCTACAGCGACTGATTTACTGCCCAGGCCTCCGTCAAATGGTCGAAGAAGTATGTCATAGATGTCAAACTTGTGAGATCCATAAGGCGATAGAACAAAGAGCTCCCCTGCAAACCATAGTGACCCAGGAACCTTTGTCTCGTAATGGTGGACCACTTCACCAAATTTGCGGTGGTGACCGTCACCAAGGACCAGACCGCTGAGTCGGCAGCTCGGGCCCTATGCCAAGATTTCATCCGAGTGTACGGGTGTCCACAAAGCATCCACTCTGACCAAGGGGCTTGCTTTGAGGGACATGTGATGAAAGAGGTTCAACGTATCTACCGGATAAAGAAGTCGCACACGACTCCATACCATCCCCAAGGAAACGGAGCCTGCAAACGATTCAATAAAACTCTGCAAAAGATGGTGCGGACTTTGGAGGAGGACAAGAAGTTACAGTGGCCTCAGTTTTTGTCTGAGATGGTGTGGGCCTATAACAATCAGGTCCATTCTACAACAGGGTATTCTCCTTATACTCTCCTCTTAGGACGGTCTGGGCGATATGTCGGAGAGTTACAGTTAAATTATGTGGATGGGTTCCCTCCAAGAGATCCAGCCTCCTGGGTGCGGGCACACCGGCAGAGACTTGAGACAGTTCATCGATTGGTGCAGCAGCGTCTGCAAGAAAATTCTCATCCTGATAAGACCCCGGTGCAAAGGGCACCATTGCAGCCAGGTGACCTGGTGCTGGTACGTGTCAAGAAGCCTCAAGAAAAATTGGAAAGCAGGTGGGAGGCTGTGCCGTATCGTGTAGTTGCCCGCAAGTATGCAAATTGGCCAGTGTACGAAGTCCAGAAGGAAGGAACTGATTGTGTCCGAGTACTTCACAGAAATATGTTGCGCCTGTGTCAATCTGAAGAAGCAAATTGTGATGGAACTGATAATGTCAACAAGTGTGGAATGGGCTTACGATGATGAAGATGATTGTTGGCCAATCCCCACTCCTGAGGATGTTCCACCTGTGACTACTGTGCCCCCACCTGTGCCCCCTCTGGTGCGGAGTCTGCTGGTCCTTCTCAGCCTATGGCTACAGCACCCCAGAGTATACCAGTGGTTCTCAGACGCACCACTAGACTAAATGCTGGCACTCCCCCTGTTCGGTATGCGCAGGATGAGTTTATTTGGCCTGCCATACAACGGTACATTACCACTCTACGTATAAGAGTACAGCCCTCTGGATATTCAGTCATTGGCAGGAACTGCCAATCTTAAAGTGGGGGGGGGGGAATATGTAAGAAACAGTCATGTAATGTCTCTAAGTTTCATTATCCTGGTAAACCGTGTTAAAATTTAATGTAAAATGCCTGCAGTATTCGTTTGGTCAATAGATGGCAGACTGTGGGACAGTATCTGTGCTAGAGATCTAGCTTTTTTGGGATACATTGAATGCCACCTTTGACTTTTGAGAAGCCAGGATCAGTGTTTAGCACCGGTAAGTATTTCTTCACAATACCACTGATTGTTTTAAATTCACAGCTGTATGGGGTTGAGAAATACACCGGTTTGGCAGTTTTACCATCCTGGACAGTGACTGATCTGTTGGAATATAAATCCATTCTGTTTTTTGACTTCACTATGTTCTCAGCTCTATTCTGTATAGCAAGCAGCAACCTTAAAAATATTAAATAAGCAGCTACACCACCTCCTGTTATGGTATAAATGTGCCAAGCACTCTGACTAAACTCCAGTATCAAGGAGCAAAAATAGTAAAAAATCTAAATACTTATACTTGCCACTCAAGGCTAAAATAATTGGGTAAGAAAAAATTGGATTTTTAAATGTTAATAAAATATAAACATCAGTACTTTTTTTTATATATATTATCTTATGCCTATGAATTGAAATTATGATTGCTTTATCTTTTACATTTTTACCTTGGTGTTTATATTTTATTAAAATTGAAAAATCAAATTTTTGTTATGGAATTTTTCCTTGACCGCTAATTCATTTGAAGCAGCAGCTTTACCCAATACTGTATAGCAGTGTTCTGATATATGAATGGCATTTTCTGTGCCTAGCATTTACTACATAACTTTACTACTTATGTAATATTATTCCTGTGAAGAAAACAGTAGTGGCTGGGCCCCTGATGCCAGTACTGCCCTGATGGCGGCCCTGGACCCACCATATAAATACAGACACCCTACAAAAATTCAGAGTCCAGACTACATGCCCAATACAGAACTCCCTTTATACAAACCGGATTCCAAAAAAGTTGGGACACTAAACAAATTGTGAATAAAAACTGAATGCAATGATGTGGAGATGGCAAATGTTAATATTTTATTAGTAATAGAACTTAGATGACAGATCAAACGTTTAATCCGAGTAAATGTATCATTTTAAAGGAAAAATACGTTGATTCAAAATTTCACGGTGTCAACAAATCCCAAAAAAGTTGGGACAAGTAGCAATAAGAGGCTGGAAAAAGTAAATTTGAGCATAACGAAGAGCTGGAAGACCAATTAACACTAATTAGGTCAATTGGCAACATGATTGGGTATAAAAAGAGTTTCTCAGAGTGGCAGTGTCTCTCAGAAGCCAAGATGGGTAGAGGATCACCAATTCCCACAATGTTGCGCAGAAAGATAGTAGAGCAATATCAGAAAGGTGTTACCCAACGAAAAATTGCAAAGACTTTGCATCTATCATCATCAACTGTGCATAACATCATCCGAAGATTCAGAGAATCTGGAACAATCTCTGTGCGTAAGGGTCAAGGCCGTAAAACCATACTGGATGCCCATGATCTCCGGGCCCCTAAACGACACTGCACCACAAACAGGAATGCTACTGTAAAGGAAATCACAGAATGGGCTCAGGAATACTTCCAGAAACCATTGTCAGTGAACACAATCCACCGTGCCATCCGCCGTTGCCAGCTGAAACTCTACAGTGCAAAGAAGAAGCCATTTCTAAGCAAGATCCACAAGCTCAGGCGTTTTCACTGGGCCAGGGATCATTTAAAATGGAGTGTGGCAAAATGGAAGACTGTTCTGTGGTCAGACGAGTCACGATTCGAAGTTCTTTTTGGAAATCTGAGACGCCATGTCATTTGGACCAAAGAGGACAAGGACAACCCAAGTTGTTATCAACGCTCAGTTCAGAAGCCTGCATCTCTGATGGTATGGGGTTGCATGAGTGCGTGTGGCATGGGCAGCTTGCATGTCTGGAAAGGCACCATCAATGCAGAAAAATATATTCAGGCTCTAGAACAACATATGCTCCCATCCAGACGTCATCTCTTTCAGGGAAGACCCTGCATTTTTCAACAAGATAATGCCAGACCACATTCTGCATCAATCACAACATCATGGCTGCGTAGGAGAAGGATCCGGGTACTGAAATGGCCAGTCTGTAGTCCAGATCTTTCACCTATAGAGAACATTTGGCGCATCATAAAGAGGAAGGTGCAACAAAGAAGGCCCAAGACGATTGAACAGTTAGAGGCCTGTATTAGACAAGAATGGGAGAGCATTCCTATTTCTAAACTTGAGAAACTGGTCATCTCGGTCCCCAGACGTCTGTTGAGTGTTGTAAGAAGAAGGGGAGATGCCACACAGTGGTGAAAATTGCCTTGTCCCAAATTTTTGGGGATTTGTTGACACCATGAAATTCTGATTCAACATATTTTTCCCTTAAAATGGTACATTTTCTCAGTTTAAACTTTTGTTCCGTGATTTATGTTCTATTCTGAATAAAATATTAGAAATTGGCACCTCCACATCATTGCATTCAGTTTTTATTCACGATTTGTATAGTGTCGCAACTTTTTTGGAATCCGGTTTGTACAAAACAATAGGGATGAGCGAACCCGAACTGTATAGTTCGGGTTCATACCGAATTTTGGGGTGTCCGTGACACATTTTCGTAAAAGATCGTGTTCGGGTTCGGTGTTCGGCGCTTTCTTGGCGCTTTTTGAAAGGCTGCAAAGCAGCCAATCAACAAGCGTCATACTACTTGCCCAAAGAGGCCATCACAGCCTTGCCTACTATTGGCATGGCTGTGATTGGCCAGTGCAGCATGTGACCCAGCCTCTATTTAAGCTTGGGTCACGTTGCGCTGCACGTCACTCTGCTGATTGAAGCATAGGGAGAGGTTGCAGCTGCGACGTTAGGGCGAGATTAGGCAGATTAACTCCTCCAAAAGACTTCATTCTGTGATCGATCTGCAGCTATGGATCATTGAGGTGCTAATATTGACTTGCTCACTTTTTTGAGGCTGCCCAGAGCGTTTTTAGATCACTTTTTTTCTGGGGTGATCGGCGGCCATTTTGTGACTTGTGGTGCGCCAGCACAAGCTATCACCAAGTGTATTTAACCATCAACAGTCTGGTTATTTTTTGGCCATATACTACATCAGCTGCAGGCTGAGCCTGTGTCACCGAAGTGCATTTAACCATCAACAGTCTGATCATTTTTTGGCCATATACTACATCTGGTGCAGGCTGAGCCTGTGTCACCCAAGTGCATTTAACCATCAACAGTGTGGTTATTTTTTGGCCATATACTACATCAGGGGCAAGTTGAGCCTGTCACCCAGCGCGTAAAAAATAGACCTGACATTTCTATTCAACAAAATCTGTACTGTTTTAGCTGGTCAAGTTATTTGTAGTGACCGTAAAAGCACTTTTTTTTTTCTGGGTTGAAAAACTATTCCCAAATTTGCCATTCTCAAAATAACTAGTTTCTGGTATTTGAGGCCTACTTGAAATCTATCCCAAAAAGGATATCTTACATTGAAGGTACTGATAGTGTCATTCAGAAAAACCTAAGACACACGCTACCGTGCAGATAGAAGTCTGATTCTGTGATTAAACCTATACCTGTCACACAGCGCAAAAAAAAACAGGCCTGACATTTCTATTCAACCAAATCTGTACTGTTTTAGCTGGTCAAGTTATTTGTAGTGACCGTAAAAGCACTTTTTATTTTCTGGATTGAAAAACTATTCCCAAATTTGCCATTCTCAAAATAACTAGTTTCTGGTATTTGAGGCCTACTTGAAATCTATCCCAAAAAGGATATCTTGCATTGAAGGTACTGATAGTGTCATTCAGCAAAACCTAAGACACACGCTACCGTGCAGATAGAAGTCTGATTCTGTGATTAAACCTATACCTGTCACACAGAGCAAAAAAAAACAGGCCTCACATTTCTATTCAACCAAATCTGTACTGTTTTAGCTGGTCAAGTTATTTCTAGTGACCGTAAAAGCACTTTTTTTTTTCTGGGTTGAAAAACTATTCCCAAATTTGCCATTCTCAAAATAACTAGTTTCTGGTATTTGAGGCCTACTTGAAATCTATCCCAAAAAGGATATCTTACATTGAAGGTGCTGATAGTGTCATTCAGAAAAACCTAAGACACACGCTACCGTGCAGATAGAAGTCTGATTCTGTGATTAAACCTATACCTGTCACACAGAGCAAAAAAAAACAGGCCTCACATTTCTATTCAACCAAATCTGTACTGTTTTAGCTGGTCAAGTTATTTCTAGTGACCACAAAAGCACTTTTTTTTTTCTGGGTTGAAAAACTATTCCTAAATTTGCCATTCTCAAAATTGTGGTGAACGGGAACAATGAGGAAAACATCTAATAAGGGACGCGGACGTGGACATGGTCGTGGTGGTGTTAGTGGACCCTCTGGTGCTGGGAGAGGACGTGGCCGTTCTGCCACAGCCACACGTCCTAGTGTACCAACTACCTCAGGTCCCAGTAGCCGCCAGAATTTACAGGGATATTTGGTGGGGCCCAATGCCGTTCTAAGGATGTTAAGGCCTGAGCAGGTACAGGCATTAGTCAATTGGGTGGCCGACAGTGCATCCAGCACGTTCACATTATCTCACACCCAGTCTTCTGCAGAAAGCGCACAGATGGCGCATGAAAACCAAGCCCATCAGTCTGTCACATCACCCCCATGCATATCAGGGAAACTGTCTGAGCCTCAAGTTATGCAGCAGTCTCTTATGCTGTTTGAAGACTCTGCTGCCAGGGTTTCCCAAGGGCATCCACCTAGCCCTTCACCAGGGGTGGAAGAGATAGAATGCACTAACGCACAACCACTTATGTTTCCTGATGATGAGGACATGGGAATACCACCTCAGCACGTCTCTGATGATGACGAAACACAGGTGCCAACTGCTGCGTCTTTCTGCAGTGTGCAGACTGAACAGGAGGTCAGGGATCAAGACTGGGTGGAAGACGATGCAGAGGACGATGAGGTCCTAGACCCCACATGGAATGAAGGTCGTGCCACTGACTTTCAGAGTTCGGAGGAAGAGGTAGTGGTGAGACCGAGCCAACAGCGTAGCAAAAGAGGGAGCAGTGGGCAAAATCAGAACACCCGCCGCCAAGAGACTCCGCCTGCTACTGACCGCCGCCATCTGGGACCGAGCACCCCAAAGGCAGCTTCAAGGAGTTCCCTGGCATGGCACTTCTTCAAACAATGTGCTGACGACAAGACCCGAGTGGTTTGCACGCTGTGCCATCAGAGCCTGAATCGAGGCATTAACGTTCTGAACCATAGCACAACCTGCATGACCAGGCACCTGCATGCAAAGCATGAACTGCAGTGGAGTAAACACCTTAAAAACAAGGAAGTCACTCAAGCTCCCCCTGCTACCTCTTCTGCTGCTGCCGCCTCGGCCTCTTCTGCTGCTGCCGCCGCCTCGGCTTCTTCTGCTGCTGCTGCCGCCGCCCCGGCCTCTTCCTCTGCCTCTGGAGGAACGTTGTCACCTGCCGCCCAGCAAACATGGGATGTACCACCAACACCACCACCTGCGTCACCAAGCATCTCAACCATGTCACACGGCAGCGTTCAGCTCTCCATCTCACAAACATTTGAGAGAAAGCATAAATTCCCACCTAGCCACCCTCGATCCCTGGCCCTGAATGCCAGCATTTCTAAACTACTGGCCTATGAAATGCTGTCATTTAGGCTGGTGGACACACACAGCTTCAAACAGCTCATGTCACTTACTGTCCCACAGTATGTTGTTCCCAGCCGCCACTACTTCTCCAAGAGAGCCGTGCCTTCCCTGCACAAACAAGTGTCCGATAAAATCAAGTGTGCACTGCGCAACGCCATCTGTGGAAAGGTCCACCTAACCACAGATACGTGGACCAGTAAGCACGGCCAGGGACGCTATATCTCCCTAACTGCACACTGGGTAAATGTAGTGGCGGCTGGGCCCCAGGCGGAGAGCTGTTTGGCGCACGTCCTTCCGCCGCCAAGGATCGCAGGGCAACATTCTTTGCCTCCTGTCTCCTCCTCCTCCTATTCAGCTTCCTCCTCCTCTTCTTCCACCTGCTCATCCAGTCAGCCACACACCTTCACCACCAACTTCAGCACAGCCCGGGGTAAACGTCAGCAGGCCATTCTGAAACTCATATGTTTGGGGGACAGGCCTCACACCGCACAGGAGTTGTGGCGGGGTATAGAACAGCAGACCGACGAGTGGTTGCTGCCGGTGAGCCTCAAGCCCGGCCTGGTGGTGTGCGATAATGGGCGAAATCTCGTTGCAGCTCTGGGACTAGCCGATTTGACGCATATCCCTTGCCTGGCTTATGTGCTGAATTTGGTGGTGCAGAAGTTCATTCGCAACTACCCCGACATGTCAGAGCTGCTGCATAAAGTGCGGGCCGTCTGTTCGCGCTTCCGGCGTTCACACCCTGCCGCTGCTCGCCTGTCTGCGCTACAGCGTAACTTCGGCCTTCCCGCTCACCGCCTCATATGCGACGTACCCACCAGGTGGAACTCCACCTTGCATATGCTGGACAGACTGTGCGAGCAGCAGCAGGCCATAGTGGAGTTTCAGCTGCAGCACGCACGGGTCAGTCGCACTACGGATCAGACACACTTCACCACCAATGACTGGGCTTCCATGCGAGACCTGTGTGCCCTGTTGCGTTGTTTCGAGTACTCCACCAACATGGCCAGTGGCGATGACGCCGTTATCAGCGTTACAATACCACTTCTATGTCTCCTTGAGAAAACACTTAGGGCGATGATGAAAGAGGAGGTGGCCCAGGAGGAAGAGGAGGAAGAGGGCCATTTTTAGCACTTTCAGGCCAGTCTCTTCGAAGTGACTCAGAGGGAGGTTTTTTGCAACACCAGAGGCCAGGTACAAATGTGGCCAGACAGGGCCCACTACTGGAGGACGAGGAGGACGAGGATGAGGAGGAGGTGGAGGAGGATGAGGATGAAGCATGTTCACAGCAAGGTGGCACCCAAAGCAGCTCGGGCCCATTACTGGTGCGTGGCTGGGGGGAAACACAGGATGATGACGATACGCCTCCCACAGAGGACAGCTTGTCCTTACCTCTGGGCAGCCTGGCACACATGAGCGACTACATGCTGCAGTGCCTGCGCAACGACAGCAGAGTTGCCCACATTGTAACGTGTGCGGACTACTGGGTTGCCACCATGCTGGATCCCCGGTACAAAGACAATGTGCCCACCTTACTTCCTACACTGGAGCGTGATAGGAAGATGCCCGAGTACAAGCGCACGTTGGTAGACGCGCTACTGAGAGCATTCCCAAATGTCACAGGGGAACCAGTGGAAGCCCAAGGCGAAGGCAGAGGAGGAGCAAGAGGTCGCCAACGCAGCTGTGTCACGCCCAGCTCCTCTGAAGGCAGGGTTAGCATGGCAGAGATGTGGAAAAGTTTTGTCACCACGCCACAGCTAACTGCACCACCACCTGATACGGAACGTGTTAGCAGGAGGCAACATTTCACTAACATGGTGGAACAGTACCTGTGCACACCCCTCCACGTACTGACTGATAGTTCGGCCCCATTCAACTTCTGGGTCTCCAAATTGTCCACGTGGCCAGAGCTAGCCTTTTATGCCTTGGAGGTGCTGGCCTGCCCGGCGGCCAGTGTTTTGTCTGAACGTGTATTCAGCACGGCAGGGGGCGTCATTACAGACAAACGCAGCCGCCTGTCTACAGCCAATGTGGACAAGCTGACGTTCATAAAAATGAACCAGGCATGGATCCCACAGGACCTGTCCATCCCTTGTGCAGATTAGATATTAACTACCTCCCCTTAACAATATATTATTCTACTCCAGGGCACTTCCTCATTCAATACTATTTTTAATTTCATTTTACAATTATATTGTGGGGCAACCCAAAGTTGAATGAACCTCTCCTCTGTCTGGGTGCCGGGGCCTAAATGTGTGACAGTGGCCTGTTCCAGTGGTGGGTGACGTGAAGCCTGATTCTCTGCTATGACATGAAGACTTATTCTGTGCTGACATGAAGCCAGATTCTCAGTTACGCGACCTCTCTCCTCTGCTTGGGTGCCTGGGCCTAAATATGTGACAGTGGCCTGTTCCAGTGGTGGGTGACGTGAAGCCTGATTCTCTGCTATGACATGAAGATAGATTCTGTGCTGACATCAGGCCAGATTCTCTGTTACGGGACCTCTCTCCTCTGCCTGGGTGCCTGGGCCTAAATGTGTGACAGTGGCCTGTTCCAGTGGTGGGTGACGGGAAGCCTGATTCTCTGCTATGACATGAAGACTGATTCTGTGCTGACATCAGGCCAGATTCTCTGTTACGGGACCTCTCTCCTCTGCCTGGGTGCCTGGGCCTAAATGTGTGACAGTGGCCTGTTCCAGTGGTGGGTGACGTTAAGCCTGATTCTCTGCTATGACATGAAGACAGATTCTGTGCTGACATCAGGCCAGATTCTCTGTTACGGGACCTCTCTCCTCTGCCTGGGTGCCTGGGCCTAAATGTGTGACAGTGGCCTGTTCCAGTGGTGGGTGACGTGAAGCCTGATTCTCTGCTATGACATGAAGACTGATTCTGTGCTGACATCAGGCCAGATTCTCTGTTACGGGACCTCTCTCCTCTGCCTGGGTGCCTGGGCCTAAATGTGTGACAGTGGCCTGTTCCAGTGGTGGGTGACGTGAAGCCTGATTCTCTGCTATGACATGAAGACAGATTCTGTGCTGATATAATGCCAGATTCTCTGTTAGAGGACCTCTCTCCTCTGCCTGGGTGCCTGGGCCTAAATGTGTGACAGTGGCCTGTTCCAGTGGTGGGTGACGTGAAGCCTGATTCTCTGCTATGACATGAAGACTGATTCTGCGCTGACATAAGGCCAGATTCTCTGTTACGGGACCTCTCTCCTCTGCCTGGGTGCCTGGGCCTAAATGTGTGACAGTGGCCTGTTCCAGTGGTGGGTGACGTGAAGCCTGATTCTCTGCTATGACATGAAGACTGATTCTGCGCTGACATAAGGCCAGATTCTCTGTTACGGGACCGCTCTCCTCTGTCTGGGTGCCGGGGCCTAAATGTGTGACAGTGGCCTGTTCCAGTGGTGGGTGACGTGAAGCCTGATTCTCTGCTATGACATGAAGACTGATTCTGCGCTGACATAAGGCCAGATTCTCTGTTACGGGACCTCTCTCCTCTGCCTGGGTGCCTGGGCCTAAATGTGTGACAGTGGGCTGTTCCAGTGGTGGGTGACGTGAAGCCTGATTCTCTGCTATGACATGAAGACAGATTCTGCCCTGACATAAGGCCAGATTCTGTTACGGGACCTCTTTCCTCTGCCTGGGTGCCTGGGCCTAAATGTGTGACAGTGGCCTGTTCCAGTGGTGGGTGACGTGAAGCCTGATTCTCTGCTATGACATGAAGACAGATTCTGTGCTGACATCAGGCCAGATTCTCTGTTACGGGACCTCTCTCCTCTGCCTGGGTGCCTGGGCCTAAATGTGTGACAGTGCCCTGTTC
The DNA here is from genome assembly GCF_905171765.1 of Bufo bufo. Taxonomy (NCBI): domain Eukaryota; kingdom Metazoa; phylum Chordata; class Amphibia; order Anura; family Bufonidae; genus Bufo; species Bufo bufo. The sequence continues at coordinate 292,644,068 of NC_053394.1, forward strand.
CAGTGGTGGGTGACGTGAAGCCTGATTCTCTGCTATGACATGAAGACAGATTCTGTGCTGATATAAGGCCAGATTCTCTGTTACAGGACCTCTCTCCTCTGCCTGGGTGCCTGGGCCTAAATGTGTGACAGTGGCCTGTTCCAGTGGTGGGTGACGTGAAGCCTGATTCTCTGCTATGACATGAAGACTGATTCTGCGCTGACATAAGGCCAGATTCTCTGTTACGGGACCTCTCTCCTCTGCCTGGGTGCCTGGGCCTAAATGTGTGACAGTGGCCTGTTCCAGTGGTGGGTGACGTGAAGCCTGATTCTCTGCTATGACATGAAGACTGATTCTGCGCTGACATAAGGCCAGATTCTCTGTTACGGGACCTCTCTCCTCTGTCTGGGTGCCGGGGCCTAAATGTGTGACAGTGGCCTGTTCCAGTGGTGGGTGACGTGAAGCCTGATTCTCTGCTATGACATGAAGACTGATTCTGCGCTGACATAAGGCCAGATTCTCTGTTACGGGACCTCTCTCCTCTGCCTGTGTGCCTGGGCCTAAATGTGTGACAGTGGCCTGTTCCAGTGGTGGGTGACGTGAAGCCTGATTCTCTGCTATGACATGAAGACAGATTCTGTGCTGACATCAGGCCAGATTTTCTGTTACGGGACCTCTCTCCTCTGCCTGGGTGCCTGGGCCTAAATGTGTGACAGTGGCCTGTTCCAGTGGTGGGTGACGTGAAACCTTATTCTCTGCTATGGCATGAAGACAGATTCTGTGCTGACATCAGGCCAGATTCTCTGTTACGGGACCTCTCTCCTCTGCCTGGGTGCCTGGGCCTAAATATTTGACAGTGGCCTGTTCCAGTGGTGGGTGACGTGAAGCCTGATTCTCTGCTATGACATGAAGACTGATTCTGCTCTGACATAAGGCCAGATTCTCTGTTACGGGACCTCTCTCCTCTGCCTGGGTGCCTGGGCCTAAATGTGTGACAGTGGCCTGTTCCAGTGGTGGGTGACGTGAATCCTGATTCTCTGCTATGACATGAAGACTGATTCTGCGCTGACATAAGGCCAGATTCTCTGTTACGGGACCTCTCTCATCTGCATGGGTGCCTGGGCCTAAATGTGTGACAGTGGCCTGTTCCAGTGGTGGTTGACGTGAAGCCTGATTCTATGCTATGACATGAAGACTGATTCTGCGCTGACATCAGGCCAGATTCTCTGTTACGGGACCTCTCTTCTCTGCCTGGGTGCCTGGGCCTAAATGTGTGACAGTGGCCTGTTCCAGTGGTGGGTGACGTGAAGCCTGATTCTCTGCTATGACATGAAGACTGATTCTGCGCTGACATAAGGCCAGATTCTCTGTTACGGGACCTCTCTCCTCTGCCTGGGTGCCTGGGCCTAAATGTGTGACAGTGGCCTGTTCCAGTGGTGGGTGACGTGAAGGCTGATTCTCTGCTATGACATGAAGACAGATTCTGCGCTGACATAAGGCCAGATTCTCTGTTACGGGACCGCTCTTCTCTGTCTGGGTGCCGGGGCCTAAATGTGTGACAGTGGCCTGTTTCAGTGGTGGGTGACGTGAAGCCTGATTCTCTGCTATGACATGAAGACTGATTCTGCGCTGACATAAGGCCAGATTCTCTGTTACGGGATCTCTCTCCTCTGCCTTGGTGCCTGGGCCTAAATGTGTGACAGTGGCCTGTTCCAGTGGTGGGTGACGTGAAGCCTGATTCTCTGCTATGACATGAAGACTGATTCTGCTCTGACATAAGGCCAGATTCTCTGTTACGGGACCTCTCTCCTCTGCCTGGGTGCCTGGGCCTAAATGTGTGACAGTGGCCTGTTCCAGTGGTGGGTGACATGAAGCCTGATTCTCTGCTATGACATGAAGACTGATTCTGCGCTGACATAAGGCCAGATTCTCTGTTACGGGACCTCTCTCCTCTGCCTGGGTGCCTGGGCCTAAATGTGTGACAGTGGCCTGTTCCAGTGGTGGGTGACGTGAAGCCTGATTCTCTGCTATGACATGAAGACTGATTCTGCGCTGACATAAGGCCAGATTCTCTGTTACGGGACCTCTCTCCTCTGCCTGGGTGCCTGGGCCTAAATGTGTGACAGTGGCCTGTTCCAGTGGTGGGTGACGTGAAGCCTGATTCTCTGCTATGACATGAAGACAGATTCTGCGCTGACATAAGGCCAGATTCTCTGTTACGGGACCGCTCTTCTCTGTCTGGGTGCCGGGGCCTAAATGTGTGACAGTGGCCTGTTTCAGTGGTGGGTGACGTGAAGCCTGATTCTCTGCTATGACATGAAGACTGATTCTGCGCTGACATAAGGCCAGATTCTCTGTTACGGGATCTCTCTCCTCTGCCTTGGTGCCTGGGCCTAAATGTGTGACAGTGGCCTGTTCCAGTGGTGGGTGACGTGAAGCCTGATTCTCTGCTATGACATGAAGACTGATTCTGCTCTGACATAAGGCCAGATTCTCTGTTATGGGACCTCTCTCCTCTGCCTGGGTGCCTGGGCCTAAATGTGTGACAGTGGCCTGTTCCAGTGGTGGGTGACGTGAAGCCTGATTCTCTGCTATGACATGAAGACTGATTCTGCGCTGACATAAGGCCAGATTCTCTGTTACGGGACCGCTCTCCTCTGTCTGGGTGCCGGGGCCTAAATGTGTGACAGTGGCCTGTTCCAGTGGTCGGTGACGTGAAGCCTGATTCTCTGCTATGACATGAAGACAGATTCTGCGCTGACATAAGGCCAGATTCTCTGTTACGGGACCGCTCTCCTCTGTCTGGGTGCCGGGGCCTAAATGTGTGACAGTGGCCTGTTCCAGTGGTGGGTGACGTGAAGCCTGATTCTCTGCTATGACATGAAGACAGATTCTGTGCTGACATCAGGCCAGATTCTCTGTTACGGGACCTCTCTCCTCTGCCTGGGTGCCTGGGCCTAAATGGGTGACAGTGGCCTGTTCCAGTGGTGGGTGACGTGAAGCCTGATTCTCTGCTATGACATGAAGACAGATTCTGTGCTGACATCAGGCCAGATTCTCTGTTACGGGACCTCTCTCCTCTGCCTGGGTGCCTGGGCCTAAATGTGTGACAGTGGCCTGTTCCAGTGGTGGGTGACGTGAAGCCTGATTCTCTGCTATGACATGAAGACTGATTCTGCGCTGACATAAGGGCAGATTCTCTGTTACGGGACCTCTCTCCTCTGCCTGGGTGCCTGGGCCTAAATGTATGACAGTGGCCTGTTCCAGTGGTGGGTGACGTGAAGCCTGATTCTCTGCTATGACATGAAGACTGATTCTGTGCTGACATGAAGCCAGATTCTCTGCTATGGCATGAAGAGACTGATTCTGTGCTGACATGAAGCCAGATTCTTTGCTATGGCATGAAGAGACTGATTCTCTGCTGACGTGAAGCCAGATTCTCTGCTATGGGACCTCTGTCCAATTGATATTGGGTCTTTTTTATTTTTTTTATTTTTATTTTAATTCATTTCCCTATCCACATTTGTTTGCAGGGGATTTACCTACATGTTGCTGCCTTTTGCAGCCCTCTAGCTCTTTCCTGGGCTGTTTTACAGCCTTTTTAGTGCCCAAAAGTTCGGTCCCCATTGACTTCAATGGGGTTCGGGTTCGGGACGAAGTTCGGTTCGGGTTCGGATCCCGAACCCGAACATTTCCGTGAAGTTCGGCCGAACTTCTCGAACCCGAACATCCAGGTGTTCGCTCAACTCTACAAAACAACTGAGTTCTGATAGGAATTTAAAGATTATTATAGTTTTTAACAGATATGCGCATGCCATTGCGTTCATCTCCCCAATGCTTTTTCCTTTTCAATTTTGGACGCTCCTGACCCGTTTCCACGATGTGCTGTACACCATTCACTATGATTTGTTTCCATCCTGTATGTAGCACCAAACCCATGATGCACTTCTCCGTTCTTTGTCTCAGCTCCAGGCCCACCCCTAAAAACACCCATCTAGTTTATAGCTCCTCTCACCCAGCGAGTTCCATAGACAACCCCTATCACTGCCCCTGTTGCTGCACTGACACGCCCATGGACAAGACATAGCAAGGAGCAACATTGACATTCTCATGTGACCACAGCCCAGTACAGAAGATAGGAGAAATAAAGATAAAAGAAATGCATTAGAAAATTACACCTACCTCCATAAATGATTATTTTATAGGATGCTGACGCAAACTGGAAAACCCTTCTAAAGTAGTAAAATGTACCCAATGCATCATGTGACCCCTTGATGCAACGCATGTGGGACACGCCACTTCTGTGGCCAATCATTAGCTGCAGCAGCCATGTAACCCCAATCAAACAGAAAGCTTATGAGTGGGAACTGGGGTGCAGAGGGACTGAAGGAGCCAAAACCCAGTGTCAGAGCAGGCAAGTATTCTTCCCTCCGCAGATCAGGCAACATGTTGGGGTCCGTCTGAAAGGCTCCCATAGGTGAACAACTCCTTAAAGATGGCCATCGACAAATACCTTTAACCTCGCATGTGTTATATTGTATGAGTGTATTCGTTTAGTGGTTTGTTTTATAATTTAATGCATTCAAATAGGATTACACTTGTCAGGAGAGGTAATGTAGCTTGACAGGGCTCTGCTGTGTTTAGTTGTATCATTGTCATTCACCCAAATTATACGAATGAGGTTACTATCAGTAAAAAGATCATCACACATGTGAGAATTATCAACTTATTGTAAAGGGTAACTATCATGTTTTTATAAAAAAATAAATTTTAGCATATGTTACTGCTGCAGCAGCATTATGCATAAAGCAATCTTTAGTTTATTCACATACCACTGTTTTCCTTGAGTTTTTCCCTTAGTTACTGGTGTTTAAACATTTACAATAGGAGGACCTTCTCAAGATGGCTTCTCTGCCAGTTCTCTGAGGCCAAAACTGCTTTGCCTCACATCCCATACATGCTTGCTGTATCCAGCAGCTCCCTGCCAGCCAATCAGATTGGATTACTGAGACATGCCTCCTCACTCTGAAGTCTAATGCAGGCATGCAATGTGAAGGACTGCCCCTCTGTCTATCTGTCTTCTTAGTCCAGTGAATGATGATGGAGGCAGCATGTCCGGTACAAAAATCCCTTTATTGGGAACCGCTCAGGTGAACAAACGTGTACAAAGGTTGTTACGTTTCGGCTACCACATAGCCTTTATCAAACACAAAGTTTAATCCCAAAGATCCTGTTTAAAAACCTTAAGCCACTCCCACATACACGGCTGTGGCCAATTGCATATTCACTTAATTACTCACTACGTCTCAGGTGTACATACATGTGCGCATTTACAATATCATGGTGTTCACCCATATAAAACATAAGATCCAGCCAAACACATACCTTCATGATGCGTCCCTCGGCAGCCAGCGCGCATGTCCGGGGAGGAGGGGCCATGTGCTCATGTGTCCGTCGCTGGTCACATGATCTCAGGCTAACACACCCAAGTGATGGCAGTGATGCTGGAGCTCCTTCCAATCCCCGCCCCGTCAGCGCATCGTTGCCAGGGACGGGCAGAAGGCCATCCGCCCTCATCTCTGCCGTCTATGCAGGTATTCCATACAAATGCGCCAGCGATCATGACAGAGGGGGGCCAGTACTTTATTCAAGTGGATCATGAAGCAGTGTTAACGAGAATACAAGACAGTGAACATCAGTGCATATAGAGTGGATAAACAAAAAACAGTTATCAATTAAAAACACAATACAGACTGCAGATTCCTATGAACGTCACTAGGATCACCTACAAGTTCCCCACATGGAAATCTAGATTGATCACAAAAGGCTGGAGTTCCCTCATTTCAAAGATCCACTTCAGTTCCTTTTTTCGTAGGATCCGATCCCTGTCACCCCCACGTCTCATTTTACCAACTGAATCTATGATTCGGAACCGGAGCTGGTTGACCGAATGTCCACGTTCCACGAAGTGTTTTGCCACAGGCTTGTACACTTGGGCCCTTCTAATATTGCTTTTGTGGGAATTGATCCGTTCCCGAGCTTCCATTGTGGTCTCACCTATATAGATGAGACCACATGGGCACGTGATCATATATACTACATCACGTGATCTACATGTGAAAAACTCCTTGATTCTGTAGGTTTTGCCACTATAGGGATGGGCAAAGGTATCTCCCTTCACCATGTTGCCACAGTTGCAGCAGCCAAGGCAGGGATAACATCTTCACTAACTTGTCACGTAGGTTGGCGCCTCTTTTATACGCCATCATGGGGAAACTCTCAAATTCAACAATCCCGGGTAACCCTTTCTGTAGAATGTGCCACTCCTTGCGTACAATGCGTGCTATGTCTCCACTATGGGCTTCATATGTGGATACAAAAGGGATCCGTTTCAGGTCCCTACCTCTCTTCTTCCCTTGGAACGTGGACTCGCGGTCAACAGCCTCTACCTTTTGTGTCATCCTCTCCACTAATTTACGCGGATAACCCCTATCCAGGAATTTCTTCCCCATCTCATCCACTCTTGTCTCAAACATCTCCTCTCCAGACACCACCCGTCTCACCCTCAACAGTTGGCTCCAGGGCAGTGACTCCACCATCCGTCGTGGATGGTTGCTGTCAAACTTCAGTAAATTATTCCTGTCTGTGGGTTTGTGAAAAATATCTGTCTCAACTCCCCCATCCCTGAGGTGTACCATCACATCTAAAAATTGCAATTCAGCTGGAGAGACTGTCATGGTGAATTTTAAACCTGGTACCATACCGTTGAGGTGCTGAAAAAATAGTTGCAATTCATCCCGGGAGTCGCCCCAGATCACAAAGATGTCGTCGATATAACACCACCAGCACCAAGCCCCCCCGAAAAGGGTCGACCTGTAGATGAGTTTGTCCTCCACCTCCGTCATGAACATGTTGGCATACGTGATGGCCTCGTTGGAGCCCATGGCCACACCACGTAATTGTTGGTAAAAGGTGTCCCCAAAGCAGAAGTAATTCCGTCTCAGGACCACCTCTAGGAGCTGGAGGACAAAGCCACGGCCACCCGGGGAGAGCCCGGTGCCGGCCAGGGCCACATCGACGACATCTAGTCCAAATACATGCTCAATGGAGGTATAAAGTGAGACCACGTCGAAGCTGATGAGAAGAGGGTGGGAGAGTAAGCTCAAATCCCTTAACTTCAATAAAAAATGTCTGGTATCCCTGATGTAGGACGGGGCGCTGGTGGCATGGACACGCAACACTCTGTCGAGAAATATAGCTATATTGCTAAAAATCGATCCCCTGCCTTACACAATCGGGCGGCCAGGTGGATCGACCAGACTCTTATGAATTTTGGGGAGAACATAGAACAGAGGGGTGACCGGTTGCTTAATCAAGAGAAATTCACTCACATCTTTATCGATGATGCCTTCCACCAAGGCATCCCCGATGATGTTTTCCAAGATACGCTTGATATCCCACTTGGGATCATTCTGTTTCTCAATGTATACCTCCCGGTCACCCAACTGTCTATGCACCTCCCGTTCATACCCAGTCATGTCCATCACCACCACCGCCCCTCCCTTATCAGCAGGTTTGATAGTCAAGGTCTTATTCTGTGCCAATTGTTTTAGTGCCTCTCTCTCTCCCCTCGTCAGGTTCGCTGGGGCCCCCATCACACTCCTCACTCTTAGTCGGTCAATTTGTTGCGACACAATATCAATATATGCCTCCACGACATGATTATTATGGGGTGGTGCAAAGTCACTCTTGATGTTTAGTTCCAATGCTTTCAAAACAAACTCAGCACCCACTCACCCGTATCAGATATCGGTATCACCACCTTCTCCTCCTTATTGGAAAAAAAGGCTTTGAGTCTCAACAGTCGGTAAAAGCGATGTAGATCGAGTTCTAAATCAAACCAGTCTCTCTCCTGTCCAGGGCAGAAGGACAAACCACGTCCCAAGACTTTTAGTTGATCTCTGGTCAGTACACTTGTCGAGATATTCACAACCAGATTATCTATTATGGCTGGTCGCGTCTCGTCGTCCTCCCACGAGTGCCCCTGTTGCCTTTCTTATACGGTGGAGGCAGACTCTTTCTGGGGTCTACGATGTTTCCTTCCCCCCTATGGCACCTTCGTTTGCGCCGTGTGGCGGAGGTCCTAAAAAAGCAGTTTTGCCCGCTTCATCTGATGAGTCAGAGTCGCCCGTAGTAAAGGCGAATCGACTCTGCTCAAACTTTCTTCCCTTCTTTCTGCGTGGTCTATTTTGTGTTTGCTGCTGCTAATTATAAACCTGGCCCGTCTGGTAATCCTCCAGGTCCCGGTGCCATTTATCTCTCTTAATTTTCTCCACCTCTGTCTTATGTCGCTGTGTGTAATTTTTGATTATTTCCATATACGCCGTTGCCTCATCAATATTCAGTAATCCCTGAATTTGTGCTTCCAAGGCTATCATGGATTTTTTGACACCTTCAATTTCCTGGCCCAGGAAATCTATATTCAGCAGCATCACTTCAAATGCATGTTTATTATTAATCATCTCAACTTTCTTGCAGAATTCCTCATTGTTAGGGAATAGAGTCGGTCTGAGATGGGATCTCAATCCCCGAGGAATCCGCTGTGTGCGGTAATATTCCCTGAGGGTATTAAGGTGTAAGTCCATAGTGACAAGTTTTTTGGACTCATGCTCGTATTTTCTCTTGAGCAGATCCACAGAAGGGGTGCTTAAAAAAGATACATCCCCACTGTCACCATGAATGAGTCTCTGAATCTGTTCATCTGTATATAGACACGTGTTCACATTAGCGGCTTCACTGACCTTAACAGATCCTGAGGTTCCTTCCATGTCTGAAGTTTCAAACCCCGGTGCCGACTCCTTGAATCCAGGTAATGCAGCAATAGTAATGTGGAGTCGCACTCATCAGATCTTGTGGTCATCCGGAATGCAGCGGCCTGCCTGAAGCCCTAGATCCATAAAGGCTCCTATGTATACAGTCCAGTGAATGATGATGGAGGCATCATGTCAGGTACAAAAATCCCTTTATTGGGAACCGCTCAGGTGAACAAACGTGTACAAAGGTTGTTACGTTTCGGCTACCACATAGCCTTTATCAAACACAAAGTGTAATCCAAAAGATCCTGTTTAAAAACCTTAAGCCACTCCCACATACACGGCTGTGGCCAATTGCATATTCAATTAATTACTCACTACGTCTCAGGTGTACATACATGTGCGCATTTACAATATCATGATGTTCACCCAGCCAAACACATACCTTCATGATGCACGCTTCTAGCGCGTCCCTCGGCAGCCAGATCTTTGAAATGAGGGCACTCCAGCCTTCTGGGATGAATCTAGATTTCCATGTGGGGAACTTGTAGGTGATCCTAGTGACGTTCATAGGAATCTGCAGTCTGTATAGTGTTTTTAATTGATAACAGTTTTTTTTTATCCACTTTATATGCACTGATGTTCACTGTCTTGTATTCTAGTTAACACTGCTTCATGTTTCACTTGATTGAAGTACTGGCCCCCCGCTGTCATGATCTCTGGCGCATTTGTATGGAATACCTGCATAGACGGCAGAGATGAGGACGGGCGGCCTTCTGCGTGTCCCTGGCAACGATGCGCTGACGGGGCGGGGATTGGGAGGAGCTCCGGCGTCACTGCGATCACTTGGGTGTGTTAGCCTGTGATCATGTGACCAGCGACGGACACGTGAGCACATGCCCCTTCCTCCCCGGACATGCGTGCTGGCTGCCGAGGGATGCGCTAGAAGCGTGCATCATGAAGGTATGTGTTTGGCTGGTTCTTATGTTTTATATGGGTGAACACCATGATATTGTAAATGCGCACATGTATGTACACCTGAGACGTAGTGAGTAATTAAGTGAATATGCAATTGGCCACAGCCGTGTATGTGGGAGTGGCTTAAGGTTTTTAAACAGGATCTTTTGGATTACACTTTGTGTTTGATAAAGGCTATGTGGTAGCCGAAACGTAACAACCTTTGTACACGTTTGTTCACCTGAGCGGTTCCCAATAAAGGGATTTTTGTACCGGACATGCTGCCTCCATCATCATTCACTGGACTGTATACATAGGAGCCTTTATGGATCTAGGGCTCCAGGCAGGCTGCTGCATTCCGGATGACCACAAGATCTGGTGAGTGCGACTCCACATTACTATTGCTGCATTATCTGTCTTCTTAGCCAAAGACAGACAAGCCATAGCAACTGTCTTGTCTGTCTTTTTTTATAGTAGAAAATCTATAAAGAAGCCATACCATAGAGCGAAATCACAGAAACAAGTTGATCTCCTACAACCGAAAAAGGACAAAGTTACAGATAATAAGATCAGGTATGTAACTACATACCATTCTCGTTGGTGGAGACTCTGGTGCAGGGAGAGGACGTGGCCATTCTGCCACAAATACACGTCCTACTGAACCTACTACCTCAGGTCCCAGTAGCCGCCAGAATCTTCAGCGATATTTGGTCGGGCCTAATGCCGTTCTAAGGATGGTAAGGCCTGAGCAAGTACAGGCGCTAGTCAATTGGGTGGCCGACAGTGGATCCAGCAAGTTCACATTATCTCCCACCCAGTCTTCTGCAGAAAGCGCAAAGTCATGCAGCAGTCTCTTATGCTGTTTGAAGACTCTGCTGGCAGAGTTTCACAAGGGCATCCACCTAGCCCTTCCCCAGGGGTGGAAGACATAGAATGCACTGACGCACAACCACTTATGTTTCCTGATGAGGACATGGGAATACCACCTCAGCACGTCTCTGATGATGACGAAACACAGGTACCAACTGCTGCGTCTTTTTGCAGTGTGCAGACCGAAAAGGAGGTCAGAGAGGAAGACTGGGTGGAAGACGATGCAGGGGACGATGAGGTCCTAGACCCCACATGGAATGAAGGTCGTGCCACTAACTTTCAGAGTTCGGAGGAAGAGGCAGTGGTGAGACCGAGCCAACAGCGTATCAATAGCGGGAGCAGGGTGCAAAAGCAGAGCAGCCATCGCCAAAACAGTTCGCCTGCTACTGGCCACCGTCAACAGGGACCGAGCACACCAAAGGCAGCTTCAAGGAGTTCCCTGGCATGGCACTTCTTCACACAATGTGCTGATGACAAGACCTGAGTGATTTGCACGCTGTGCCATCAGAGCCTGAAGCGAGGCATTAACGTTCTGAACCTTAGCACAACCTGCATGACCAGGCATCTACATGCGAGACATGGGCTGCAGTGGAGTAAGCACCTTCAAAAACAAGAAAGGGCTCAGGCTCCTGCTCCCTCTTCTGCTGCTGCCTCGTCCTCTTCCTCCGCCTCTGGAGGAACGTTGGCACCTGCCGCCCAGCAAACAAAGGATGTGCCACCAACAACACCACCTCCGTCACCAAGCATCTCCACCATGTCACACGGAAGCGTTCAGCTCTCCATCTCACAAACCTTTGAGAGAAAGGGTAAATTTCTACCTAGCCACCCTCGATCCCTGGCCCTGAATGCCAGCATTTCTAAACTACTGGCCTATGAAATGCTGTCATTCAGGCTGGTGGAGACGGACAGCTTCAAACAGCTCATGTCGCTTGCTGTCCCACAGTACGTCGTTCCCAGCCGCCACTACTTCTCCAGGAGAGCCGTGCCCTCCCTGCACAACCAAGTATTGGATAAAATCAAGTGTGCACTGCGCAACGCCATCTGTGGCAAGGTCCACCTAACAACAGATACGTGGACCAGTAAGCACCGCCAGGGACGCTATATCTCCCTAACTGCACGATGGGTAAATGTAGTGGCGGCTGGGCCCCAGGCGGAGAGCTGTTTGGCGCACGTCCTTCCGCCGCCAAGGATCGCAGGGCATCATTCTTTGCCTCCTGTTGCCTCCTCTTCCTACTCGGCTTCCTACTCCTCTTCTACCACCTTCTCATCCGGTCAGCGACAGACCTTCACCACCAACTTCAGCACAGCCAGGGGTAAACGTCAGCAGGCCGTTCTGAAACTGATGTGTTTGGGGGACAGGCCCCACACCGCGCAGGAGTTGTGGCGGGGTATAGAACAGCAGACCGACGAGTGGTTGCTGCCAGTGAGCCTCAAGCCCGGCCTGGTGGTGTGCGATAATGGGCGAAATCTCGTTGCAGCTCTGGGACTAGTTTTGACGCACATCCCTTGCCTGGCTCATGTGCTGAATTTGGTGGTGCAGAAATTCATTCACAACTACCCCGACATGTCAGAGCTGCTGCATAAAGTGCGGGCCGTCTGTGCGCACTTCCGGCGTTCTCATCCTGCCGCCGCTCGGCTGTCAGCTCTACAGCGTAACTTCGGCCTTCCCGCTCACCGCCTCATATGCGACGTGCCCACCAGGTGGAACTCCACCTTGCACATGCTGGAGAGACTATGTGAGCAGCAGCAGGCCATAGTGGAGTTTCAGCTGCAGCACGCACGGGTGAGTCGCACTGCGGAACAGCACCACTTCACCACCAATGACTGGGCCTTCATGCGAAACCTGTGTGCCCTGTTGCGCTGTTTGAGTACTCCACCAACATGGCCAGTGGCGATGACGCCGTTATCAGCGTTGCAATACCACTTCTATGTCTCCTTGAGAAAACACTTAGGGCGATGATGGAAGAGGATGTTGTCCCAGGACGAGGAGGAGGAAGAGGGGTCATCTCTAACACCTTCAGGCCAGTCTTTTAAAAGTGGCTCAGAAAGAGGATTTTTGCAACAGCAGAGGCCAGGTATAAATTTGGCCAGCCAGGGCCCACTACTGGAGGATGAGAAGGAGGAGGAGGAGGATGAGGATGAAGCATATTCACAGCGGGGTGGCATCCAACGCAGCTCGGGCCCATCACTTGTGCGTGGCTGGGGGGATACGGAGGACGCAGACGATATGCCTCCCACAGAGGACAGCTTGTCCTTACCTCTGGGCAGCCTGGCACACATGAGCGACTGCATGCTGCAGTGCCTGCGCAACGACTGCAGAGTTGCCCACATTTTAACGTGTGCTGACTACTGGGTGGCCATCCTGCTGGATCCCCGTTACAAAGACAATGTGCCGTCCTAAATTCCCTCACTGGAGCGTGATCGAAAGATGCGCTACTACAGGCGCACGCTAGTAGACGCGTTCCTGAGAGCATTCCCGACTGATGCCGGGGGACAAGTGGAAGCACAAGGCGAAGGCAGGGGAGGAGGAAGAGGTTGCCAACGCAGCTGTGTCAGCGCCACAAAAGCTTTGTCACCTCGCCGCAACAACCGGCCCCAACTGCTGATATGGAGCGTGTTAGCAGGAGGCAGCATTTGAACAACATGGTGGAACAGTACCTGTGCACACGACTACACGTACTGACTGATGGTTCTGGCCCATTCAACTTCTGGGTCTCCAAATTGTCCACATGGCCAGAGCTTGCCCTGTATGCCTTGGAGGTGCTGGCCTGCCCTGCAGCCAGTGTACTCTCTGAACATGTATTTAGCACGGCAGGAGGCGTCATTACAGACAGACGCAGCCGCCTGTCCACAGCCAACGTGGACAAGCTCACGTTCATTGTCTGTACCTTGTGCAGAATAGACATTTATACTACCATCAAACATACATTCTTGTACTCAAGTCAAGTGCAATGATTCTTTTATTTTTTATTTTTTTTTATTTGTCCCAATATTTTGGGGGCTACCTACCCCAATAAAAAATAAAAAAAACATTGTTGGCTACCTCCTCCTCCATTGCTGCATCCACCTACAACACCACATTCACCGCCTCCTCAACCTCCGACTCCATATCCACCTCCTTCTCTGAGTTGCAGGTTAATAATTTGAAATTTTTAGTTATTTTATTTCATTTTAAGTTATTTCCCTATCCACATTTGTTTGCAGAGCAGTTGCCATGCTCCTAAGCACATTTTACAGCCTTTTACATCCCTCTAGCCTTTTTAAGGACTATTTTAGAGCCATTTTAATTTAAAAAAGTGCCAATTTTAGTGCCCCAAATTGAAAAAATTCTTATTTTCATTAGTCGGGTGACATTTTACCATTTGTGCCGTATACAAACCCCTGCTGTGCCTGGGTGACAGGGGCCTAAATCTCTCAAAATCCTCTGTTGTATTGCTGGGTGACATGAACCCCCTTTTGCCGTGAATGAACCCCTACTGTGCCTGGGTGACAGGGGCCTAAATCTCTCAAAATCCTCTGTTCTATTGCTGGGTGACAAGATCCCCCTTTTGCCGTGAATAAACCCCTGCTGTGCCTGGGTGACAGGGGCCTAAATCTCTCAAAATCCTCTATTGTATTGCTGGGTGACATGAACCCCCTTTTGCCGTGGATGAACCTCTGCTGTGCCTGGATGACTGGGGCCTAAATCTCTTAAAATCCTCTGTTGTATTGCTGGGTGACATGATCCCCCTTTTGCCGTGAATGAACCCCTGCTGTGCCTGGGTGACAGGGGCCTAAATCTCTCAAAATCCTCTGTTGTATTGCTGGGTGACATGAACCCCCTTTTACCGTGAATGAATCCCTGCTCTGCATTGCTGACAGGGGCCTAAATCTCTCAAAATCCTCTGTTGTATTGCTGGGTGACATGAACCCCCTTTTGCCGTGAATGAACCCCTGCTGTGCCTGGGTGACAGGGGCCTAAATCTCTCAAAATCCTATGTTGTATTGCTGGGTGACATGAACCCTCTTTTGCTGTGAATGAACCCCTGCTGTGCCTGGGTGACAGGGGCCTAAATCTCTCAAAATCCTCTGTTCTATTGCTGGGTGACATGATCTCCCTTTTGCCGTGAATAAACCCCTGCTGTGCCTGGGTGACAGGGGCTTAAATCTCTCAAAATCCTCTGTTCTATTGCTGGGTGACATGAACCCCCTTTTGCCGTGAATGAACCCCTGCTGTGCCTGGGTGACAGGGGCCTAAATCTCTCAAAATCCTCTGTTCTATTGCTGGGTGACATGAACCCCCTTTTGCCGTGAATGAACCCCTGCTCTGCATTGCTGACAGGGGCCTAAATCTCTTAAAATCCTCTGTTCTATTGCTGGGTGACATGAACCCCCTTTTGCCGTGAATGAACCCCTGCTCTTCATTGCTGACAGGGAACTAAATTTAGTGAAAACATCTGTTACTGATCGGAAGATGCGCGACTACAAGCGCACGCTGATGATAGCATTCCCACCTGACAGTGGGGTCACAGTGGAAGCACAAGGCGAAGGCAGAGGAGGAGGAAGAGGTCGCCAACGCAGCTGGGGCACCACCAGCACCTGAGAAGGCAGGGTTATCATGGCCAAAATGTGGAAAAGCTTTATCAGCCTTGGAGGTGCTGACCTGCCCTGCAGCCAGTGTATAGTGTGAACGTGTGTTTAGTACGGCAGAGAGCATTATCACAGGCCGCAGCCAATGTGGACAAGCTTACATTTATTAAAATGAACCAGGCATGGATCTCACAGGACTTGTCCTTACCTTGTGCAGAATAGACATTTATAACAGCCTCAACCATCTATTCTTGTACTCAAGTGCACTTATTCTTTGTTTTATTTTGTTATATGTCCCAATATTTTGGGGGATACCCCAATTTAAAAATAAAAAAATAACACAAATCAGTGTTGGCTACCTATTCCTCCTTCACCGCCGCTTCCACCTACACCGCCACGTCAACCTACACCGCTACATCCACCCTTCCACCGCCTCTTCAACCTCCTACTCCTAGATCCAGATTGTTATTTTAAAATTTTCTGTATTTTATGTTATTTTAAGTCATTTCCCTATCCACATTTGTTTGCAGAACAGTTGTCATGCTCTTAAGCACATTTTGATGCCTTTAGCAGCCCTCTAGCTCTTTCCAGGACTATTTTAGAGCCATTTTAGTGCCCAAAAGTTCGGGTCCCCATTGACTTCAATGGGGTTCGGGTTCGGGGTCAAGTTCCCGAACTTTTTTTTCAAGTTCGGCCGAACCTGCCGAACCCAAACATCCAGGTGTCCGCTCAACTCTACTCACTTTCAATGTAATATTTGGGATGACAGATCGGGGTGCTCTGGTTTTGGGGCACCCTTACCTGATGTCCGCATACATGGTTTTCTTCCATTCCCATCTTTGGGCTCTATATTGAAATCATAGCCAATATTATGTGGGGGCTCTACCATTGGGTAGGCGTGAATTCCAAATTCCATTTGGGTTTTGGCTGGCTCCCTAGCTCATATATGTTTTTTAATGGGATAGCCCCTCCCTATCCCTTTCCCCTGTTCCCCTCTCTCCCTCCCCTCCCACTCACATCTCTGTTCTTTAATGATGTCACACTACACTCTTCATTTTTAATTATAGCACATTTTTATGTGCACTCTTCACACGTTCTCGACTCACCTTGTGGTTTCTCTCTATATATATATATATATATATATATATATTTTTGCACGTTTTTTCTATGCGCCCTTCCATCACCTGATCACTGTCGTTCACATTCTTACAAATGCCCCCACATCTTTTATAGATATTTTTTGCCTTCACTTATGATACCTTCGGCATGTCACTTTCACCATTTATATTTGTCATTTTGTATTCCTCTATTGACATTCATTGAGATACACTTTGCATCACGCGTTGTTTTTCATTTATTCTGATGTGATTAATTATTTTTGTTTAATTCATTGTACATTTGGTATTTTTTTATGATATGTATATATAATATGAAATATATAGGTATTTATTTATTCATATATATTTTATATGATTTACCCCCATATTTATTTATAATATATTCCTCACATATAACTTTTATAATATTTATCTGCATATCAATATTTGTAATTTATAGAATGGAAGATATTACTCATTAAATATTGGTTGCCATATACATTTGTAGACTGCTGGTACTAACATGAGGACGGGGCAAGGGAAACTGGGAAAAGGAAGCCACCGGCCCCTTTTAACTTTGACCAAATAAAACTCAGGCAACTTAGTTTTATAAACCAATCTTTTACTGGGTGATGATCGGCCACAGCAAATTGTTTCCTTATTACAAAAAGGTATCAAAACCCCACCTCCTCCACGAACCATCTCTCCGATGCGGTATACCACCCTGGGTCCCCAGGGCGTACGTTCGCCAATAACTGTTTACCAGGATCTTTCATTTCCAACTTCCGCCAGCTGTGACTTCTCTTCCTCCTTCAACAAAACTCAAAGAGAGACATAATGAACCAAACTGGTCTTTCGACCATAAACCACCAACAACACCCATTACCATTTCCCTCTATTTTTATTTATTTATTTATTTATTTATTTATTTTTTTTTTTTTTTTTTTTATATATCATAAAAACTGAGATCTGAAACCTAAGGGCGGGAGGGAGGGCAACTCGGCTCACCCTGACAAGAGGAAGTGGGAACCACTGCCCTCCTCTATATAATCTTTTCCTTACTCCTCCTACCATCGTCTCCTCCTCCATACCCTCCCCACCTACATTCTTTTAACCCCCTACCTTCCTTTCACTACCATAACCCGGGGCCTATTCCATCACCCCTACCCAGGGGAACTAAGGGAGGGGAGAGGGGGGACCAACAGTCCCTCATCACCCTCCATACCCTGTCGGGTGCTCTCCATACTGTCTGTTTTAAGTAACACTGGCAGTGGGGGAGCTGTGACGACACATATAGGTATATATACTGACAGCCAGTAGAGGGAGTACTTTTCCCTATGGCTGTAGCCCGGTCCAGTTCCCTTCTCCTCTGGATTAGTGCACAGGGCGGCGCACGTCCCCCCTCCCGCGTCTTGACGTCAATCCACCACATCACGTGACTCTGTCATGTGGTGTGGGTGTGGCGATGTGACGCCGGCCGGGGGGAGGATCATGCGCGGCGGCCCTCTCATGGCGCAGCCAACAGACGTCCAGGTGATTTAGGGAATGAATTACTGGACATGCGCCCCTATTGGTGGGAAGGGGTTTAAAACCTGTGCTCCACAGTGATGGCGTTACCCCCTGATGATGGCACACCGAAACGCGCGTCGGAGTAGCACCATCCTGGTTGTGGACATACGGCACCTCATCTGGTAGATCTGGTCAGGTCTCTTCTTATTTTTCTATGCACATTAGGTTATATGGGTTGGAATCATGGTATTTATCTCTGTGTCACTGGTAACAACTTTACTGGCCTGTTGCCCCCATATATTTGTACCGTATAATTACATGAGATCAACCGTTGTGTTATTTATCTATTCACCAAACATTGATTAACCCCTTAAGGACACAGCCTTATTACACCTTAGGAACAGACCATTTTTTGCAAATCTGACCAGTGTCACTTTAAGTGCTGATAACTTTAAAACGCTTTGACTTATTTTTTTTTGCACATAAAAAATACCAAATTTTACAAAAATTTTGAAAAATTTGAAAATTTCAAAGTTTCAGTTTCTCTACTTCTGTAATACATAGTAATACCCCCAAAAATTGTGATGACTTTACATTCCCCATATGTCTACTTCATGTTTAAATTATTTTGAGAATGATATTTTATTTTTTGGGGATGTTATAAGGCTTAGAAGTTTAGAAGCAAATCTTGAAATTTTTCAGAAATTTACAAAAACAAAATTTTGAGGGACCAGTTTAGGTCTGAAGTCACTTTGCGAGGCTTACATAATAGAAACCACCCAAAAATGACCCCATCTAAGAACTACACCCCTCAAGGTATTCAAAACTGATTTTACACACGTTGTTAACCCTTTAGGTGTTGCACAAGAATTATTGGCAAATGGGGATGAAATTTGAGAATTTCATTTTTTTGTCCAATTTTTCATTTTAACCCATTTTTTCCACTAACAAAGCAAGAGTTAACAGCCAAACAAGACTGTATCTTTATTGCCCTGACTCTGCCATTTACAGAAACACCCAATATGTGGCGGTAAACTACTGTACGGCCACACAGCGGAGCGTAGAGTGAAAGGTGCTCCGTTTGGTTTTTGGAGGGCTGATTTTTATGGACCGGTTTATTTACACCGTGTCCTGTTTCAACCCCTCTGATGCACCCCTGGAGTAGAAACTCCCTAAAAGTGACCCCATTTTGGAAACTACGGGATAAGGTGGCATTTTTTTGGGAACTATTTTTAGGGTAAATATGATTTTTGGTTGCTCTATATTACATTTTTGTGAGGCAAGGTTACCAATAATTGAAATTCTGAAATTTCATCTCCATTTGCCATTAACTGTTGAGGAACACCTAAAGGGTTAATAAAGTTTGTATAATCAGTTTTGAATACCTTGAGGGGTGTAGTTTCTTAGATGGGTTCACTTTTAGGGAGTTTTTACTCTAGGGGGGCATCAGGGGTGCTTCAAAAGGGACATGGTGTCAATAAAAAAGGCCATCAAAATCGGCCTTCTGGAAACCATGTCGGTCCTTTCCTTTTGCGGCCTCCCTTTTACTGATACAGCAGTTTACAACCACAAATGTGGCGTTTCTGTAAACTGCAGTATCAGGGTAATAAATTGTAACTTTTGTTTGGTTGTTAACCCTTGTTTTGTTACCGGAAAAAACGGATTGAAATGGAAAAGTGCCAAAAATAGCGGTTTTGGCACAGTTTTTTTTTTATTATTATTTTTTTTAACCGTGTTAATCTGGAGGGTTAGGTCATTGGATATTTTTATAGAGGAGATTATTACGGATGCGGCAATACCTAATAAGTCTACTTTTTTTTTTACAATTATTTAGGTTTTTTACTATATTATCTTTTTTGATACAAAATTTTTTTTTGGGTATCTCTAAAGTCTAAGGGTCATTTTTTTTAAATCCAATTATCTCATGTGGGGGCTTATTTTTTGCGGGATGATCGGACGGTTTTATTAGCACTATTTTGGGGGCTATATGCCTTTTTTATCGCTTGCTATTAAACATTTTGTTATGTAAGGTGACAAAAAAAATCTTTTTTTGCACCTATTTTATTTTTATTTTTTGACCGTGTTAATGTGGGGGGTTGGGTCATGGGGTATTTTTATAGAGGAGATTCTTACGGACGCGGCGATACCTAATAAGTCTACTTTTTTACAATTATTTCGGTTTTAGACTATATTATCCTTTTTGATACCAATTTTTTTTTTCATTTTTTCATTTTTTATTTTTTTATTTTATCCGATTATCTTATGTGGGGGCTCATTTTTTGCGGGATGAGACGACGGTTTTATTGGCACTATTTTGGGGGCTATATGACTTTTTGATCGCTTGCTATTAAACTTTTTATTATGTAAGGTGACATAATAATGGACCGTGTTAATCTGGGGGGTTAGGTCATGGGGTATTTTTATAGAGGAGATTATTACCGACGCGGCGATACCTAATATGTCTACTTTTAATTAATTATTTTAGTTTTTTTGGGTGTCTCAAGTCTGAGAACCAGTTTTTTTTATCCGATGTCAGTGCTAAATTGGGATATAAATTTAGTACTCCATGGAAGTGTGATACTCCCTTAAGCAACTGTCAATGCAGATGCCCGTGTCGCACTGAGTAGTCGTGTCCTTCCGTATTCCCCTCCTGCGACACACTCTGCACTTTTTTTGGGTTCGTCCCTTCTTTCCAGTATAGGGGACCACACCTGGAAAGTGTTGGCCAGGGACGATCCGGGTGCCTACAGTTCCCGAGGTACTCCGGCCTGCTCTTTCCCGGTCCGAAAAGATCAGGGCCTTGAGGACTGTCTCATAGAACTGGAGGAATGTCCCTGTGCTGCCAGCGCTTCGGGATAGTACAAAAGAGTTGTACATGGCAACCTGCACCAAATAGACCGCAACTTTTTTGTACCATGCCCGGGTTTTGCGCATGGCGTTATATGGCTTGAGGACTTGATCCGAGAGATCAACTCCTCCCATATACCGATTGTAGTCGACGATACAATCGGGCTTGAGGACCGTTGCCGCGGTACCTCTCACAGGGACAGGGGTGATGCCGTTACCATGAATAGTGGACAGCATAAGGACATCCCTCTTTTCCTTATACCTGACCAACAACAGGTTTCCAGTGGTAAGGGCACGGGTCTCACCCCTGGGGATAGGTACCTGGAGGGGGTGGGCAGGGAGGCCGCGTTGATTTTTCCGCACGGTCCCACAAGCGGACGTGGATCTGGCGGCAAGGGACTGGAACAAGGGGATACTGGTATAAAAGTTATCCACGTAAAGGTGGTAACCCTTATCCAGCAGTGGGTACATAAGGTCCCACACAAGTTTCCCGGTAACACCCAGAGGGGGGGGACATTCTGGGGGTTGAATCCGGGAATCTCGCCCCTCGTATACACAAAATTTGTAAGTGTACCCTGAGGTACTCTCACAAATTTTGTATAGCTTCACGCCATACCTGGCCCGCTTGGAGGGCACATACTGGTGGAAAATGAGTCTCCCCTTGAACGCAATGAGAGACTCATCAACCACGACCTCCCTTCCAGGTGCATAGGCCTCCATGAATTTGGCCCCAAAAGTGATCGATGACCGGCCGTATCTTATACAGACGGTCATGGGCAGGATCACCTCGGGGGGGACATGCTGCATTATCGGAATAATGCAGACATTTCTGGATAGCCTCAAACCGGGAGCGTGTCATGGCTATACTGTAAAGAGGGCCTGGCATAGGACGTCCCCACTCCAGTACAGCCTGGCACTGGGTTTCTTGACCAGGCCCATATGCAGCACGAGGCCCCAAAATATCCTCATTTCGGGCCTGGCCAAAAAGGAGCCCGGGTGTTGAGCGACGAACTGTTGGGCGTACAGATTCGTCTGCTCCACCATCAGATTTACCAGTGGGTCACTGAAAAAATGACAAAAACAGTCATATTCAGTGTAGCCCACTGTGGAAATCTGGATTCCTGATTGGCCTACAAAATCAGGAATCACGGGCTCGAATCACTCTGGGCTACACCAGACTAGTTCACCGGCAGGGAAACCAGTACGAGCCCCAGAGCTGCTCGTACTAGTGTGGGCCACAGGGTCCCTAACATGGCGGTCCCCTTGCTCCGCCTGGCGGCGTCTCCGCCGCCTTGGGGGCTCATCATCATCGCTAGATGATGAGGAGGACGCGGATGACAACAGGAATGTGGGGTCATCCTCATCCTCACTGGGACTCTCGGAGTCAGAGGCAAGCTGGGCGTATGCCTCCTCGGCCGAGAACGTCTGGCGGGCCATAGGGGAGTGTGTGTCTGCGTGTATATGTGCATGTGTGTAACTCTTTATTTGGTGTGCGTGTGTGTGGGGGCACGGGTGTTCACGAATTCACCCTAAAACTAACAGAAAAAAAATAAAATAAAATAACTAAAAAAAGGGCAAAAAATGTGGGAAAATTTTTTCAAAACCGCTGATCAACCGTCCGAAGTTGATCAGCGGTGGGGTGTGCGATGCGCTAAGAGTGGCCGGACACTAAGTGCAGGCCACAGTCAGCGTACACCAAAAATAAAATTAAAAATGCACCCCAAAAAAGGTGGGGGGGTGCAGGGGGTGGGGGGGGCAAGTGGCAGCACCCCTGGGGGGTCTAGGGTCACACAGCTGTGCTGTGGACCCCAGACACCCTAACTTAGGGTGATGCAATCAAAGTTCAGAAACTAACTTTCCCTTTTTTTTCCCTGTCTAAACCAAACTTTCCCTATGCTGTCCCTATGTACCTGATGGGGGTGCTGGGGCACAGATCAGGTCCTGGGGGCAGAGATCGGGTCCTGGGGGTGCTGGCAGCGATGGCGGACACACGTGCAGGCAGCTCCTCTCTCCTCCGGCTCCGGAACACAAACGGAGGAAGAGAGGAGCGCCTGCCTCTTTTGAATCTGCCGCCGGACCGCCCACAGACTAATCAGAAAGCGATCCTGAGTGGTGATGTCACCATCACCACTCAGGATCGCTGGATGGTGATTGGTGGGGTGAAATCACACCACCATCACCATCCTGTTCCGGGTTATCGGGTCTTCAGAGACCCGAATAACCCGGAAACGCAGAAAACCGCAGGTCTGAATTGACCTGCGGTTTTCTGCGATCGCATACATGGGGGCATTTGCCCCAAGTGCCTGCTCAATGATTTGAGCAGACACGGGGTTCCGATCACCGCCCGCCGCGCGGCGGTGATCGAAAATACACAGGGCGTACATGTACGCCCTGTGTCCTTAAGTACCAGGGCACAAGGGTGTACCTGTACGCCCTGTGTCCTTAAGGGGTTAATATACAGCTATATGATAATATTTATGTGTAGCCTATGTCCCATCAGGGTGGTGTTTCTTTCTGTTCACCTGGTTTTAATGACTATGTCACTTATATACACTCACCTAAAGAATTATTAGGAACACCATACTAATACGGTGTTGGACCCCCTTTTGCCTTCAGAACTGCCTTAATTCTACGTGGCATTGATTCAACAAGGTGCTGATAGCATTCTTTAGAAATGTTGGCCCATATTGATAGGATAGCATCTTGCAGTTGATGGAGATTTGAGGGAAGCACATCCAGGGCCAATTTTGGTGAGCTCGTGCAAATTGTAGCCTCTTTTTCCTATTTGTAGTGAAGATGAGTGATACCTGGTGAGGTCTTCTGCTGTTGTAGCCCATCCGCCTCAAGGTTGTGCGTGTTGTGGCTTCACAAATGCTTTGCTGCATACCTCGGTTGTAACGAGTGGTTATTTCAGTCAATGTTGCTCTTCTATCAGCTTGAATCAGTCGGCCCATTCTCCTCTGACCTCTAGCATCCACGAGGCATTTTTGCCCACAGGACTGCCGCATACTGGATGTTTTTTCCTTTTCACACCATTCTTTGTAAACCGTAGAAATGGTTGTGCGTGAAAATCCCAGTAACTGAGCAGATTGTGAAATACTCAGACCGGCCCGTTGGGCACCAACAACCATGCCACGCTCAAAATTGCTTAAATCACCTTTCTTTCCCATTCTGACATTCAGTTTGGAGTTCAGGAGATTGTCTTGACCAGGACCACCCCCCTAAATGCATTGAAGCAACTGCCATGTGATTGGTTGACTAGCTAATTGCATTAATGAGAAATAGAACAGGTGTTCCTAATAATTCTTTAGGTGAGTGTATATTATGTTTCAATAAAGTATTTATATATTTTGATAACAGTATGTGGTAAACTCCGTTTTTTGTAGGGTTTGTGTCTTTTAAGGTAGCAGTTGAAAGGGATAGAGGACATTAACCCTTAGGCTAGCACAGGTTTTTGAGTCTTCATTTTTCTTCCCTATTTTCCATGAGCCATAACTTTTTTATATTTCCGGTCAAATAGCTGTATGAGGGCTTATTGTCATGGATGAGATTTGCAGATAGCTGGAACTTATAAATAAACGAGCGACTGGCTTGAACCCAAACTAAGGAGCTATTAGGTGAGCCCTATAAAACCCTAAGAGCTCTCCCTGACTGCTATGCACATACAAGAATCTCGATGGTAGAGGATTGCATGCCCACGTACCTAAGCCTGTGTGACACCTGAAAACCCTATAATAATGAGGGGACACGACCACCGGCTCCCTGCACTTAATACGGAGGGAGTCAAGGTCACCTAGAATCAAGCCAGAAAGCAAACACAAAAAAGTAAAGGACTTATCTGAGCAAACAGCAGACGCAGCCTCCAGCAGTGAACACTTCATCCAGGAAGTAGTATAAACCACAAAATGAGGCAGTATGGGAGGGGATATAAAGGAAGACAATTATGTCTAAATAAGTGACACCTAGCAGAAGGAAAGGAGATGAGAAAGTGAAACCAAAACAAAGAACATCATACAAGAGGTAAAGAAGAACGTCTGCCAGACCTTCTCACAGAAGTAGCGAAAAAAATAGATTGTCCAGCTTCACCTCGCAGTGCGTGTTTTATTAGGAAACGTGCTTTAAAAACCAAACATCAGGCTCATTACATCAACATGTTTCGGATCAACATATATTACAGATCCTTCCTCATGATACAGAGAATGAGACTGACAAATCTTATATACAGAGTAAAGGCAGTGATTCAGCTGTGGATTATTGATTGGCAATTAGACTGCTTTCACCCCACCCACAGCATATACCACTGAGACACAGGAACAGAACTGCATGAGAAAAAGAGGGGAAAAAAAAAAATCTTTTAATCTTTAATTTTCTCCCCTCTCTTCCTCCCACGCAAGAACCGCCCCTAAAGGACAAGAGAAGAAGATACATCTAATAATGCAATATTAAATCTTGTCTTTGATTAAGGCCCAAAGGCATACAGGACTGAAATCTAAAAATCCAATAGGCTTCTCTATTGAGAAGAGCTTTCCTATGGTCTCCACCCCGTTTAGGAAAATTAACTCGTTCAATGCCCTGAACTTTCATGCCAGCAATATTGCCCTGGTGGCAGGAGGCAAAATGCTGACTGACTGCTGACACATTTTTTACAAACGCATGAGATATATCTGAGATATGTCTGCATATCCGAACTTTGAGGGCATTGGACGTACATCCCACATATTGCAATTGACATGTAGAACAAGACACACAATACACCACATGTGTGGTATTGCAGTTAATGTATTGTTGTATCTCAAATGACTGCTGGGCTGCAACAGAGGCCACATACCGTCCTGTTTGTACGACACTGCAACACGTACAAATGCGGTGCCCGCATTTGAACATTCCTTTGGACCTAAGCCAACATTGTTGTGATACCGTACCATCTGAAAACCGACTCGGACTGAGTTTTTGAGAAAGTGTTGGCGCCTTGCGGGCAACACATTTTATTCCCTTGTCCACAATCGGTTTCCAGGCGGCATCTGTGCGCAAAACTGTCAGATTCTTTCTGACAATCTTGCAGACATCCAGATACTCAAGACTATAGTTAGTTATAAAGAATGGCATTGCCTCCTTGTTTTAAACCTTTGTATTTTTTGTATTTAGAAAAAAACAGGTCTCGCCTGGGTAATGCAAGAGCTGTTTTTTTAGCTGTGTCTATTAAAGACTCAGCTAAAAAAACAGCTCTTGCATTACCCAGGCGAGACCTGGTTTTTCCTAAATACAAAAAATACAAAGGTTTAAAACAAGGAGGCAATGCCATTCTTTATAACTAACTATAGTCTTGAGTATCTGGATGTCTGCAAGATTGTCAGAAAGAATCTGACAGTTTTGCGCACAGATGCGTGTGTGTCTTGTTCTACATGTCAATTGCAATATGTGGGATGTACGTCCAATGCCCTCAAAGTTCGGATATGCAGACATATCTCAGATATATCTCATGCGTTTGTAAAAAATGTGTCAGCAGTCAGTCAGCATTTTGCCTCCTGCCACCAGGGCAATATTGCTGGCATGAAAGTTCAGGGCATTGAACGAGTTAATTTTCCTAAACGGGGTGGAGACCATAGGAAAGCTCTTCTCAATAGAGAAGCCTATTGGATTTTTAGATTTCAGTCATGTATGCCTTTGGGCCTTAATCAAAGACAAGATTTAATATTGCATTATTAGATGTATCTTCTTCTCTTGTCCTTTAGGGGCGGTTCTTGCGTGGGAGGAAGAGAGGGGAGAAAATTAAAGATTAAAAGATTTTTTTTTCTTCCCTATTTTCCATGAGCCATAACTTTTTTATATTTCCGGTCAAATAGCTGTATGAGGGCTTATTGTCATGGATGAAATTTGCAGATAGCTGGAACTTATAAATAAACGAGCGACTGGCTTGAACCCAAACTAAGGAGCTATTAGGTGAGCCCTATAAAACCCTAAGAACTCTCCCTGACTGCTATGCACATACAAGGGTCTCGATGGTAGATGATTGCATGCCCACGTACCTAAGCCTGTGTGACACCTGAAAACCCTATAATAATGAGGGGACACGACCACCGGCTCCCTGCACTTAATACGGAGGGAGTCAAGGTCACCTAGAATCAAGCCAGAAAGCAAACACAAAAAAGTAAAGGACTTATCTGAGCAAACAGCAGACGCAGCCTCCAGCAGTGAACACTTCATCCAGGAAGTAGTATAAACCGCAAAATGAGGCAGTATGGGAGGGAATATAAAGGAAGACAATTATGTCTAAATAAGTGACACCTGGCAGAAGGAAAGGAGATGAGAAAGTGAAACCAAAACAAAGAACATCATACAAGAGGTAGAGAAGAACGTCTGCCAGACCTTCTCACAGAAGTAGCGAAAAAAAATAGATTGTCCAGCTTCACCTCGCAGTGCGTGTTTTATTAGGAAACGTGCTTTAAAAACCAAACATCAGGCTCATTGCATCAACATGTTTCGGATCAACATATATTACAGATCCTTCCTCATGATACAGAGAATGAGACTGACAAATCTTATATACAGAGTAAAGGCAGTGATTCAGCTGTGGATTATTGATTGGTAATTAGACTGCTTTCACCCCACCCACAGCATATACCACTGAGACACAGAAACAGAACTGCATGAGAAGAAGAGGGAAAAAAAAAATCTTTTAATCTTTAATTTTCTCCCCTCTCTTCCTCCCACGCAAGAACCGCCCCTAAAGGACAAGAGAAGAAGATACATCTAATAATGCAATATTAACCCCTTAAGGACACAGCCTTTTTACACCTTAGGACCAGGCCATTTTTTGCAAATCTGACCAGAGTCCCTTTAAGTGCTGATAACTTTAAAACGCTTTGACTTATCCTGGCCGTTCTGAGATTGTTTTTTCGTCACATATTGTACTTCATGACACTGGTAAAATGAAGTCAAAAAATAATTTTTTTTTTGCACCAAAAAATACCTAATTTAACAAAAATTTTGAAAAATTTAGCAAATTTCAAAGTTTCAGTTTCTCTACTTCTGTAATACATAGTAATACCCCCAAAAATTGTGATGACTTTACATTCCCCATATGTCTACTTCATGTTTGAATTGTTTTGGGAATGATATTTTATTTTTTGGGGATGTTATAAGGCTTAGAAGTTTAGAAGCAAATCTTGAAATTTTTCAGAAATTTACAAAAACTCAATTTTTAGGGACCAGTTCAGGTCTCAAGTCACTTTGCGAGGCTTACATAATAGAAACCACCCAAAAATGACCCCATCTAAGAAACTACACTCCTCAAGGTATTCAAAACTGATTTTACATACGTCGTTAACCCTTTAGGTGTTGCACAAGAGTTATTGGCAAATGGGGATGAAATTTGTGAATTTCATTTTTTTGTCTAATTTTCCATTTTAACCCATTTTTTCCACTAACAAAGCAAGGGTTAACAGCCAAACAAGACTGTATCTTTATTGCCCTGACTCTGCCGTTTACAGAAACACCCAATATGTGGCCGTAAACTACTGTACGGCCACACAGCGGGGCGTAGAGTGAAAGGTGCGCCGTTTGGTTTTTGGAGGGCTGATTTTTATGGACTGGTTTATTTACACCATGTCCCATTTGAAGCCCCCTGATGCACCCCTAGAGTAGAAACTCCCTAAAAGTGACCCCATCTAAGAAACTACACCCCTCAAGGTATTCAAAACTGATTTTACATACGTCGTTAACCCTTTAGGTGTTGCACAAGAGTTATTGGCAAATGGGGATGAAATTTGAGAATTTCATTTTTTGGGCTAATTTTCCATTTTAACCCATTTTTTCCACTAACAAAGCAAGGGTTAACAGCCAAACAAGACTGTATCTTTATTGCCCTGACTCTGCCGTTTACAGAAACACCCAATATGTGGCCGTAAACTACTGTACGGCCACACAGCGGGGCGTAGAGGGAAAGGTGCGCCGTTTGGTTTTTGGAGGGCTGATTTTTATGGACTGGTTTATTTACACCATGTCCCATTTGAAGCCCCCTGATGCACCCCTAGAGTAGAAACTCCCTAAAAGTGACCCCATCTAAGAAACTACACCCCTCAAGGTATTCAAAACTGATTTTACATACGTCATTAACCCTTTAGGTGTTGCACAAGAGTTATTGGCAAATGGGGATGAAATTTGAAAATTTCATTTTTTTGCCAAATTTTCCATTTTAACCCATTTTTTCCACTAACAAAGCAAGGGTTAACAGCCAAACAAGACTGTATCTTTATTGCCCTGACTCTGCCGTTTACAGAAACACCCAATATGTGGCCGTAAACTACTGTACGGCCACACAGCGGGGCGTAGAGTGAAAGGTGCGCCGTTTGGTTTTTGGAGGGCTGATTTTTATGGACCGGTTTATTTACACCGTGTCCTGTTTCAACCCCCCTGATGCCCCCCTGGAGTAGAAACTCCCTAAAAGTGACCCCATCTAAGAAAGTACACCCCTCAAGGTATTCAAAACTGATTTTACATACGTCGTTAACCCTTTAGGTGTTGCACAAGAGTTATTGGCAAATGGGGATGAAATTTGAAAATTTCATTTTTTTGCCAAATTTTCAATTTCAACCCATTTTTTCCACTAACAAAGCAAGGGTTAACAGCCAAACAAGACTGTATCTTTATTGCCCTGACTCTGCCGTTTACAGAAACACCCAATATGTGGCCGTAAACTACTGTACGGCCACACAGCGGGGCGTAGAGTGAAAGGTGCGCCGTTTGGTTTTTGGAGGGCTGATTTTTATGGACCGGTTTATTTACACCGTGTCCTGTTTCAACCCCCCTGATGCACCCCTGGAGTCGAAACTCCCTAAAAGTGACCCCATTTTGGAAACTACGGAATAAGGTGGCATTTTTTGGGGGACTATTTTTAGGGTACATATGATTTTTGGTTGCTCTATATTACATTTGTGTGAGGCAAGGTTACCAAAAATTTAAATTCTGAAATTTCATCTCCATTTGCCATTAACTGTTGAGAAACACCTAAAGGGTTAATAAAGTTTGTATAATCAGTTTTGAATACCTTGAGGGGTGTAGTTTCTTAGATGGGGTCACTTTTAGGGAGTTTTTACTCTAAGGGGGCATCGGGGGGCTTCAAAAGGGACATGGTGTCAATAAAAAAGGCCATCAAAATCGGCCTTCCAGAAACCATGTCGGTCCTTTCCTTTTGCGGCCTCCCTTTTACTGATACAGCAGTTTACGACCACAAATGTGGCATTTCTGTAAACTGCAGTATCAGGGTAATAAATTTTAACTTTTGTTTGGTTGTTAACCCTCGTTTTGTTACCGGAAAAAACGGATTGAAATGGAAAAGTGTTAATCTGGGGGGTTAGGTCATGGGATATTTTTATAGAGGAGATTCTTACGGACGCGGCGATACCTAATAAGTCTACTTTTTTTTTACAATTATTTCGGTTTTTGACTATATTATCCTTTTTGATACAAAAAGAAAATTTTTGGATCTCTAAAGTCTAGGTGTCATTTTTTTATTTATTTTTTATCCGATTATATTATGTGGGGGCTCATTTTTTGTGGGACGAGCAGACGGTTTTTTGGGCACTATTTTGGGGGCTATATGACTTTTTTATTGCTTGCTATTAAATTTTATGTTATGTTTGGTGACAAAAAATAATCGTTTTTTGCACTTTTTTTTTTTGACCGTGTTAATCTGGGGGGTTGGATCATGGGGTATTTTTATCGAGGAGATTCTTACGAACGCGGCGATACCTAATAAGTCTACTTTTTTTACATTTATTTAGGTTTTAGACTATATTATCCTTATTGATACAAAAAAAAAAATTTTGTATCTCTAAAGTCTAGGTGTCATTTTTTTATTTTTTTTTATCTGATTATCTTATGTGGGGGCTCATTTTTTGCGGGACGAGCGGACAGTTTTATTGGCACTATTTTGGGGGCTATATGACTTCATGATCGCTTGCTATTAAACTTTTTGTTATGTAAGGTGACAAAAAAAAATCTTTTTTTGCACCTTTTTTTTTTTTTTTTCTTGACCGTGTTAATCTGGGGGGTTAGGTCATGGGGTATTTTTATAGAGGAGATTATTACCGACGCGGCAATACCTAATATGTCTACTTTTAATAAATTATTTTCGTTTTTTTTGGGTGTCTCAAGTCTGAGAACCATTTTTTTTTTTCCGATGTCAGTGCTAAATTGGGATATAAATTTAGTACTCCATGGAAGTGTGATACTCCCTGAAGCAACCAATAATGCAGAGGCCCGGATGATCGGGGCACGTGTCACATTGAGTAGTGGTGTCCTTCCGTATCCCCCTCCTGTGATACACTCTGCACCTTTTTTGGGTTCGTCCCTTCTTTCCAGTATGGGGGACCACACCTGGAAAGTGTTGGCCAGGGACAATTCGGGCACCTACAGTTCCCGAGGTACTCCGGCCTGCTCTTTCCCGGTCCGAAAAGATCAGGGCCATGAGGACTGCCTCATAGAACTGCAGGAATGTCCCTGTGCTGCCAGCGCTTCGGGATAGTACAAAAGAGTTGTACATGGCAACCTGCACCAAGTAGACCGCAACTTTTTTGTACCATGTCCGGGTTTTGCGCATGGCGTTATATGGCTTGAGGACTTGATCCGGTAGATCAACTCCTCCCATATACCGATTGTAGGCGACGATACAATCGGGCTTGAGGACCGTTGCCGCGGTACCTCGCACAGGGACAGGGGTGATGCCGTTACCATGAATTGTGGACAGCATAAGGACATCCCTCTTGTCCTTATACCTGACCAGCAACAGGTTTCCAGTGGTAAGGGCACGGGTCTCACCCCTGGGGATAGGTACCTGGAGGGGGAGGGCAGGGAGGCCGCGTTGATTTTTCCGCACGGTCCCACAAGCGAACGTGGATCTGGCGGCAAGGGACTGGAACAAGGGGATACTGGTATAAAAGTTATCCACGTACAGGTGGTAACCCTTATCCAGCAGTGGGTACATAAGGTCCCACACAAGTTTCCCGGTAACACCCAGAGTGGGGGGACATTCTGGTGGTTGAATCCGGGAATCTCGCCCCTCGTATATATGAAATTTGTAAGTGTACCCTGAGGTACTCTCACAAATTTTGTATAGCTTTACGCCATACCTCGCCCGCTTGGAGGGCACATACTGGCGGAAAATGAGTCTCCCCTTGAACGCAATGAGAGACTCATCAACTGCGACCTCCCTTCCAGGTACATAGGCCTCCATGAATTTGGCCCCAAAGTGATCGATGACCGGCCGTATCTTATACAGACGGTCATGGGCAGGATCACCTCGGGGTGGACATGCTGCATTATCGGAATAATGCAGACATTTCCGGATGGCCTCAAACCGGGAGCGTGTCATGGCTGTACTGTAAAGTGGGGTCTGGTATAGGACGTCCCCACTCCAGTACAGCCTGACACTGGGTTTCTTGACCAGGCCCATATGCAGCATGAGGCCCCAAAATGTCCTCATTTCGGCTGCACTGACCGGCGTCCAGCCACCGGGCCTGGCCAAAAAGGAGCCCGGGTGTTGAGCGACGAACGGTTGGGCGTACAGATTCGTCTGCTCCACCATCAGATTTACCAGTGGGTCACTGAAAAAATGACAAAAAAAGTCATATTCAGTGTAGCCCACTGTGGAAATCTGGATTCCTGATTGGCCTACAAAATCAGGAATCACAGGCTCGTATCGCTCTGGGCTACACCAGACAAGTTCACCGGCAGGGGGCTCCGGTGGATTTAACTGGTGGGCCGGGAAACCAGTACGAGCCCCAGAGCTGCTCGTACCAGGCTGGGCCACAGGGTCCCTAACATGGCGGTCCCCTTGCTCCGCCTGGCGGCATCTCCGCCGCCTTGGGGGCTCATCATCATCGCTAGATGATGAGGAGGATGCGGATGACAACAGGAATGTGGGGTCATCCTCATCCTCACTGGGACTCTCGGAGTCAGAGGCAAGCTGGGCGTATGCCTCCTCGGCCGAGAACGTCCGGCGGGCCATAGGGGAGTGTGTGTCTGCGTGTATATGTGCGTGTGTGTAACTCTTTGTTTTGTGTGCGTGTGTGTGGGGGCACGGGTGTTCGCGGACTTAACCCTAAAACTAACAGAAAAAAATAAATAAAAACTAACTAAAAAAAGGGCAAAAAATGTGAAAAAAAAAATTCAAAACCGCTGATCAACCGTCCGAAGTTGATCAGCGGTGAGGTGTGCGATGCGCTAACAGCGGCCGGACACTAAGTGCCGGCCACAGTCAGCGTACACCAAAAAAGAAAAAAAAAAAGAAAAAAATGCACCCCAAAAAAGGTGGGTGGGGGGGCAGGGGGGGGGGGAAGTGGCAGCACCCCTGGGGGGTCTAGGGTCACACAGCTGTGCTGTGGACCCCAGACACCCTAACTTAGGGTGATGCAATAAAAGTTCACAAACTAACTTTCCCTTTTTTTTCCCTGCCTAAACCAAACTTTCCCTGTGCTGTCCCTATGTACCTGATGGGGGGTCCTGGGGGCACAGATCGGGTCCTGGGGGCACAGATCGGGTCCTGGGGGTGCTGGCAGACACACGTGCAGGCAGCTCCTCTCTCCTCCGGCTCCGGAACACAAAAGGAGGAGGAGAGGAGCGCCTGCCTCTTTTGAATTTGCCGCCGGACCGCCCACAGACCAATCAGAAAGCGATCCTGAGTGGTGATGTCACCATCACCACTCAGGATCGCTGGATGGTGATTGGTGGAGTGAAATCACACCACCATCACCATCCTGTTCCGGGTTATCGGGTCTTCAGAGACCCGAATATCCCGGAAACGCAGAAAACCGCAGGTCTGAATTGACCTGCGGTTTTCTGCGATCGCCGACATGGGGGGGTCACAGGACCCCCCGACGCATTTGCCCCTGGTGCCTGCTCGATGATTTGAGCAGGCACCGGGTTCCGATCACCGCCGGCCGAGCGGCAGTGATCGGAACCATTCATGACATACCGGTACGTCATGTGTCCTTAAGAGGTTAAATCTTGTCTTTGATTAAGGCCCAAAGGCATACAGGACTGAAATCTAAAAATCCAATAGGCTTCTCTATTGAGAAGAGCTTTCCTATGGTCTCCACCCCGTTTAGGAAAATTAACTCGTTCAATGCCCTGAACTTTCATGCCAGCAATATTGCCCTGGTGGCAGGAGGCAAAATGCTGACTGACTGCTGACACATTTTTTACAAACGCATGAGATATATCTGAGATATGTCTGCATATCCGAACTTTAAAGGGAATTGGACGTACATCCCACATATTGCAATTGACATGTAGAACAAGACACACAATACACCACATGTGTGGTATTGCAGTTAATGTATTGTTGTATCTCAAATGACTGCTGGGCTGCAACAGAGGCCACATACCGTCCTGTTTGTACGACACTGCAACACGTACAAATGCGGTGCCCGCATTTGAACATCCCTTTGGACCTAAGCCAACATTGTTGTGATACCGTACCATCTGAAAACCGACTCGGACTGAGTTTTTGAGAAAGTGTTGGCGCCTTGCGGGCAACACATTTTATTCCCTTGTCCACAATCGGTTTCCAGGCGGCATCTGTGCGCAAAACTGTCAGATTCTTTCTGACAATCTTGCAGACATCCAGATACTCAAGACTATAGTTAGTTATAAAGAATGGCATTGCCTCCTTGTTTTAAACCTTTGTATTTTTTGTATTTAGAAAAAAACAGGTCTCGCCTGGGTAATGCAAGAGCTGTTTTTTTAGCTGTGTCTATTAAAGACTCAGCTAAAAAAACAGCTCTTGCATTACCCAGGCGAGACCTGGTTTTTCCTAAATACAAAAAATACAAAGGTTTAAAACAAGGAGGCAATGCCATTCTTTATAACTAACTATAGTCTTGAGTATCTGGATGTCTGCAAGATTGTCAGAAAGAATCTGACAGTTTTGCGCACAGATGCCGACTGGAAACCGGTGTGGACAAAGGAATAAAATGTGTTGCCCGCAAGGCGCCAACACTTTCTCAAAAACTAAGTCCGAGTCGGTTTTCAGATGGTACGGTATCACAACAATGTTGGCTTAGGTCCAAAGGGATGTTCAAATGCGGGCACCGCATTTGTACGTGTTGCAGTGTCGTACAAACAGGACGGAATGTGGCCTCTGTTGCAGCCCAGCAGTCATTTGAGATACAACAATACATTAACTGCAATACCACACATGTGGTGTATTGTGTGTCTTGTTCTACATGTCAATTGCAATATGTGGGATGTACGTCCAATGCCCTCAAAGTTCGGATATGCAGACATATCTCAGATATATCTCATGCGTTTGTAAAAAATGTGTCAGCAGTCAGTCAGCATTTTGCCTCCTGCCACCAGGGCAATATTGCTGGCATGAAAGTTCAGGGCATTGAACGAGTTAATTTTCCTAAACGGGGTGGAGACCATAGGAAAGCTCTTCTCAATAGAGAAGCCTATTGGGTTTTTAGATTTCAGTCCTGTATGCCTTTGGGCCTTAATCAAAGACAAGATTTAATATTGCATTATTAGATGTATCTTCTTCTCTTGTCCTTTAGGGGCGGTTCTTGCGTGGGAGGAAGAGAGGGGAGAAAATTAAAGATTAAAAGATTATATTTTTTTTTTTTCCCTCTTCTTCTCATGCAGTTCTGTTCCTGTGTCTCAGTGGTATATGCTGTGGGTGGGGTGAAAGCAGTCTAATTACCAATCAATAATCCACAGCTGAATCACTGCCTTTACTCTGTATATAAGATTTGTCAGTCTCATTCTCTGTATCATGAGGAAGGATCTGTAATATATGTTGATCCAATGAGCCTGATGTTTGGTTTTTAAAGCACGTTTCCTAATAAAACACGCACTGCGAGGTGAAGCTGGACAATCTATTTTTTTCGCTACTTCTCCGCCTTGGTTCCGGTTCTGTGTCCGTGCTCCTCGGTGGTGTATGGTGAGGTGAGCTCCAACTTGGTGTTTTTACGCTTCTCACAGAAGTGGCAGTGACACTTATTTTTTGTGGGACAGGTTGTCTTTCTAATGCCACCATTAATTATGGCATAAAATATAAAATGTAGTGGGAAGCGGTAAAATTCCAAATGGGGTGGAATTGGAAAAAAAAACTAAATTCCTCCACCATTTTACGGGTTTTGTTTCCACGGCTTTTTGTTCACGGCAACACTGACCATGCCCTTCATTCTCTTGGTCAGTATGATTACGATACCCCTTTTGTATAGGTTCTTTATGTCTAAATAGTGTAAAAATAAATTTAGTCTTTGAAATTATTATTTTTTAAATCACCATATTCTGACCCCCCCATAACTATTTTATCCTTATGTCTACTGAGCTGTTTAGGGGCTCACTTTGGCAGAACAATCTGTAGTTTTTATTTATGTCATTTTGGAGTGTGCACTACTTTTTGATCACATTTTGTTACATTTTTTGGGTAAGAGAAGCAATGGCAAATTGGCCATTTTGACCCTCTTTTCCATTATGCCATTTGCCGTATTGGAATTTTTTTTGTTTTAATAGTATGGGCATTTTCAGTCGCGGTGATACCGATGTTTATATTTTATTGTTATTTAAATTTTAATTATACAGATTTTTTTAATTATACGGAAAGGGAATTAAACTTTTATATATTTTTTTAGCTCATATATCAGCCTTATAAATTTTTTTTATTTTGGTTAATCAGGGATTTTTAAAATGCCATTTAAACTTTATTTTGCTCATTTCTTATCCTGGCCTGCCATCTGGTGGCCAAAATAAGAATTGCAGTATAAACACTTTCAGCCTCATCAGCAAGGCTGAAAGTGTTCAGTGCAAGTACCGATTCCACAATTGGCCACACGGGGCATCGGTAGGGAGACCGGAAGCACTAGCTTCCGAGTTTGTGCGCATTTAGATGCTGTGATCTCACTTGATCATGGCATCTAAAGCATTTAATTACCACGAATTCCATTATTGCTGGCCACGGTAAGGCTACTTTCACACCTGCATTCAGGTGTCCGCTCGTGCGCACCGTTTGAAGTGGCTCACGAGCGGCCCCGAACGCATCCGTCTGGCCCCAATGCATTCTCAGTGGAGGCGGATCCACTGAGAATGCATCCGCCTGGCAGCGTTCAGCCTCCGCTCCGCTCAGTGAGCGGACACCCGAACGCTGCTTGCAGCGTTCGGGTGTCCGCCTGGCCGTGCGGAGGCGAGCGGATCCGTCCACACTTACAATGTAAGTCAATGGGGGCGGATCCGCTTGAAGATGACACCATATGGCTCAATCTTGAAGCGGATCCGTTCCCCTTTGACTTACAATGTAAAGTCTGAACGGATCCGCTCAGACAACTTTCACACTTAGAAAATTTTCTAAGTTTTAATGCAGACGCATCCGTTCTGAACGGATGCGAACGTCTGCATTATCGGAGCGGATCTGTCTGATGAAACATCAGACGGATCCGCTCCGAACGCAAGTGTGAAAGTAGCCTTATTAGCCGCAGATCTCTGATGTTTGAAACGGCAGAGATCTGCCGGCCATGATGCCCACTGCACGTGCGAGTGGGAGCCATGTTTGCACATCGCTCCAGCGCCATACATGTACGGCACTGGTAGCGAACGGGTTAATGAGAGCTGTTATAAGGTAATTGCACATCTTTTGACAATCATTGACATACTATCTCAGGTGTACATGCCAAGCTCTGATAAACTAGTAAATAAATAGAAAATATGACAGTTACCCTTTAAACCTTCATGTATAACTCTCCTCCTATAGAGTCTATTATTTGCTAACACTTCCTTCTGCTGAGTATAGAGTGCAATCCCTTTGAGAGCATCTGCAAACATTCCTGTACATGAGTTCTACAGCCCTACACAACAGGTAAGTCCTGATACTAAATTTAGAGAATAATACTATGTAGTTGGAACAAATACATTGCCTGTTGCTACCTTTTATTCTCCTGCTGTGTGATATGGTATTTGGATTCTTTGTGTGCTCCAGACTGTTCTTGAGTTAAATGATCTAAGGTCACAATAAAATAGGGGTCAATGATGATGTGAGCTTGAGCCATTAAAACAGCAGTTGAGCTGGGACACACCACTGCTATTAGGATATGTGAATCTGTCCTTAAAGGGGACAACACAACTAAACTAACCTTCCTGGGGAACACATTTGTGGAAATGTCTGTGAAGTTCAAAGTGAGTGATGGTTGGGCTAGTGCTTCCATGTACAAGCATTAGAAATAGGACATTCTGTTGGTTCTGGTTAACACAACCACTCCCATAACCAGCTGGGAGAGGAGGACTAGGATATTACTTGCCCCCAACTCTTGGGTTTAAGGGGTGTACAGGATAAGAAAAATATGGCTATTTGTTCCATGACTATTGCCATAGCTGTCCACAGATATTGCCATGCCTCTGAACTGTCCTGGATCCAGCTGGGCAGTCCTGAAATTCAGCTTCTGTCCTGCGGTCCCAGGATGGCTGCTTGTAAAAAAAAAATTGTAAAAAAAAATAAAAAATACCTGTTATCTCCAAATGTAGTGTATGCATTGCTTAGACAATTCCACAAAAAAATATATGTTCAATATATATAAATTCTTGCAATATCACTTCTGAATCACAGTAGGCAAGAATTAAAACGTAACTTTTAATGCTAATATCTATAATAGGAGCCACTTCAATGTATATCAAAACATAGTAACATAGTACATAAGGCCAAAAAAAGACATTTGTCCAACCAGTTCGGCCTGTCATCCTGCAAGTTTATCCAGAGGAAGTGAGAGGAAAAAAAAACTGAGGTAAAAGCTAATTTTCCCCACTTTAGGGGAATAAAAAATTCCTTCCCAGGCCCCTAGTCTCCCACCCCCTACACAAGTGGCACATAACACAGTAGACTTACTGCACTACATACATATATATTTAATGTACAGCACCTCAACCAGTCTATGTTAATATAAAAAACTTGTTCAATTATTTATTATATTTGAATGTATCCGTATGGTGGGCCCCCAAAATAAATTTTACTGGTGGGCCCTAGGTACCCCAGTCCGACACTGCTAGTAGCTATAGCCTGTAATATTACGCTCCAGAAATACATCCAGGCCCATCTTGAATTCCTTTATTGTACTCACAATCACCACCTCCTCAGGCAGAGGTGGTGATGGTGCTCTTACGGTAAAGAATCCTTTTTCTATGTTTGTGTACAAACCTTCTTTTCCCTACGCCTCCACAACGGAGGGTAAACCATGGAGATTATCCCGCCTTCTCAGAGACAGGAAAACAGCTTTGTGGACCAGCCCATATAAGGCCCCCTCCCTCTTACCTCTCCAGTTGTTTTCCTGTCCCTTAAGAAGGTCAGGACTTGCCAGATGGATCAGTCACGCGCCCAGCCTTTTCGGTTTGTTATCCCGGCTCTGGCCGGAGGGCTGAGGCAGGGGATAGGGTCGCGGAACTCTATTAAAGTTCCTCCTTCCCTGTGGTTTTAAGCCCAGCGTTGCTGGCCACCCCGGGCTATGGACCCGCGTCCAGTGCGAACCGGCCCTGTTCTGCGAGCCGGGGGAGCGTCCTGGGCCTGGGAGCGCTCCCCACATCTTCCCCTATGCGCGCGCGCCGGCAGTTGGATTCTATGTGACGTCGGAGGCCGGCGCGTGATGCGAGGGGGGGGGGGGCGGAGCATATGTCGTCATCAGTGGGAACCAGGAAGTAAAAGAGCGCGGCTGCCGGCGTTCCAATGCAGCTCCTGCGCTCTTCTCCTGAGAAAGATGTCCCAGCAAGCTGACTATTCGCCCAGGCGGCCCACAGATACCTCCAGGCCCTCTAGCCTGGTAAGCCTCCTCCCATTACTAAATAACAGGTGCCTTATCCTGTATGGGGGTCTCCTTGGTGGTGGTTCTTTACCCTTTTCTTTTAAGAGACTAAGGATAAAACTTTTCCTCTCCAATTTTGTGTCTCTCAGGGTAAAGAATCCTCAAAAAAGGATCCACCTTTGAAGAAAAAATGCGTAATGTGCAAGAAATCGCTGTCTAGTACATACAAGAAATCATTGTGCCAGAAGTGTTGTGACAAGGTTGTGTCAGAGGAGACCCCATCTTTAATTGAAAGCCTGAAAACCATAATCAGAGAAGAAGTGGGTGCAGCTGTAGAAGCTAAGTTATCTACATTGTCTCCCAGACCATCTACCTCAGGAGCCATAGTCTCTAATGTGCAGGACTCTGACCTGGATGAAGGTGAAATTTCCTCTGGGTCTGACTCTGATATTTCAGATCAAGCAAGCGGTAAACCTCTGTTCAGTTGAGGGGACGGATTCCCTACTGAAAACCATTAGGGCTACAATAAACCTGGAAGAACCCAGAGAACCCCTTTCAGTACAGGACCAATTGTTTGCTGGATTAGGGGACAAGAAAAAACGAGTTTTCCCCGTCCACCCTAACATCCGAGCATTAATACACTTAGAATGGAGAGACCCTGAGAAAAAACAATCCGCCTCTAAGTGGTTAAAGAGAAAATACCCTTTCGCGGAAGAAGATTCTGTGGCCTGGGATAAGACCCCTAAAGTAGATGCCCCAGTAGCAAGAATCTCCAAAAAAACTGCCTATATTTGAAGACCTTGGTCTTCCTAAAGATCCGATGGACAAAAGATGTGAAAGCCTCCTTAAAAAGATGTGGGAATCTTCTACGGCCACTCTAAGACCAGGGATCTCCGCAACTTATACGGCAAGAACCCTGGGCCTTTGGTTGGGACAGTTGGAGTCAGGCACTCCACGAGAAGACATCCTAGCTTCTATACCAATGCTAAAACAAGCCGCAAATTTTATGGCAGATGCATCAGCAGATATAGTGAAGCTTTCAGCTAGATCTGCTGCCCTCTCTAACTCTGTTAGAAGAGCAGTATGGTTACGCACCTGGTCCGGTGACACAGCCTCCAAAAACAAGCTTGCACTCTGCCATGTGAGGGGGATAGGGTGTTCGGTACAGCCTTGGACGACATTCTAGAGACAGCTTCAGATAGGAAGAAGGGCTTTCCTACAGAATCAAAATTTTTTTCAACAAAGGTGGTCCTTTCGGTCCCAGAAGCGAGGTAGGCCGGACCAAAAAAGAAAGGACACTAGACCAGCCTGGCAGTCCAATAGGGGTAAAGGCAGAGGGTTCCTGTTTAACCCTGACAAATCGGCCCACACCTCTACTCAATGACGCCAAAGGCGTAGTGGGAGGAAGACTGTCCCAATTCTATCCTGCCTGGGTAAATATCCAGGCCTCTCCATGGGTTCTGTCAGTCATAAGGAACGGGTATAGTCTAGAGTTAAAAACCTGCCCACCAGACAGATATATGGAGAACCCTCGTCCGGGGTAGATAAGCCAACAAACTATGGATCATCAGTTGAGACTTCTGCTGGAGAAAGGGGCCATCATCCCAGTCCCAAAGCAGGAACAGAGGAAAGGGTTTTACTCCCCGATCTTCTTGATAAAGAAACCAAACGGCTCGTTCAGATTAATAATAAACCTGAAGATGTTAAACAAATACATCATATACAAAAAGTTCAAAATGGAAACCATAAAGACAGTCATCAGCCTGATCCCAAAAAGCGGCGCCATGGTAACATTAGATTTGGCAGATGCCTACTACCATATACCCATCAGAAAGGAGGATCAGAAATTTCTGAGACTGGCGACATGGTTCAAGGGAGAGCTGTGCCACTTCCAGTTCCGGGTACTTCCGTTTGGTCTCAGCTCAGCCCCAAGGCTTTTCACAAAGGTCATAACAGAAGTATCAAAGTTCTTTCACCTAAAGGAAATTCTATTTTTTCCGTATCTAGACGATTTCCTAATAGCAGCCCCATCATCGTATCGGTTACTCCTGCAGCTCCAGACAATCCGGACCACACTTACCAACCTGGGGTGGATAATCAATACGGAAAAATCCTGTCTCCTACCCTCAACCCAGATAAACTTTCTAGGAGTACTGTTGGACTCGGAGAAAATGATCTCTTTTCTTCCTCTGCAGAAATAAGATTTCCTGATCACGACAGTGAGAAGATTTCAGAGACCATGCTTGGTCTCTTTCAGAGATATGATGGTCATCCTGGGTCTAATGACATCCACTATC
Source organism: Bufo bufo (assembly GCF_905171765.1). Lineage (NCBI taxonomy): Eukaryota > Metazoa > Chordata > Amphibia > Anura > Bufonidae > Bufo > Bufo bufo. The sequence continues at coordinate 292,685,788 of NC_053394.1, forward strand.
CCTTCAGTAAAGTGGGCACAGTTCCACTCAAGGACCCTCCAATCATTTCTCTTAAGAACCTGGGACAAAAAACTGATATCCTTAAACAAGAAGGTAAAAATACCTCAGGCAGTAAAGACATCCTTGAATTGGTGGGCAGATCGGAAAAATCTTTTGAAAGGAGTACCCTGGAGACCATCAGACCAGGTAGTTATTACTACAGACGCCAGCCAACAAGGATGGGGAGCCCACATGGAAGGGAAACTAGCTCAAGGCCAGTGGGGTCTCGTTCTGCAAAAAGCCTCCTCCAACAAGAGAGAATCGTCTGCGGTTTGGGAAGCCCTGAAAACATTTGCACCCTCCCTCCTGCAGAGGAATGTAAAGATCTTGTCGGACAACTCTACAACAGTGGCATACCTGAACAAACAGGGCGGCACAAGAAGCCTATCGCTAGCCCTGGTGGTGAGAAAAATCTTCTGTTGGGCAGAAAAGAATATTCAGTCTCTTTCAGCAGCCCATGTGAGAGGAAAAGAGAATCAGGTGGCAGACTTCCTCAGCCGGGACCAGCTAAATGCAGGAGAGTGGATGCTAAACCCTCAGGTATTCAAGCAGATCTGTTCCAGGTGGGGAACGCCGAAGATCGACCTGTTCGCCAGGAGAAAAAACAGACAGGTTCCGAATTTCTACTCTCTGGCAGTAGAAGATCAACCCTTAAAGGTGGATGCGCTCTCGGTACCCTGGCCACCAATCCTGTTATATGTATTCCCACCATTCTCCCTCATACAGCGGGTCATAGCAAAGATTTTGGAAGAAAGAGTACGAATCATCCTGATCACTCCATTTTGGCCCCGCAGATCATGGTTTCCGATCCTGAAGATTCTAGCAGGAGAAGAATTCTGGATCCTCGCCCAGACCTTCTACTTCAGGGTCCGGTTTCTCATCCTCAAGTCGCTCAACTCCGTCTGACTGCCTGGAGGCTGAAAGAAACATCCTGAGGAACAAAGGTTTCTCCGGGAAAGTTATCTCCACCTTACTTCTTAGTAGGAAACCGGTCACCTCGAAAATATATCTGAGGGCCTGGAAATACTTTCTACTCTTCGGGGAGGATAAATACGACCCATCAGGAGAACCTCAGATGTCCCTCATACTGGACTTTCTCCAAGCAGGGTTGGATAAAGGCCTCGCAGTAAGTACATTAAAAGTTCAGACAGCAGCCTTGAGTGTATTTATGGACTGTAAACTGGCTAACATAGAAATAATAAAAAGGTTTTTTAAGGCGGCCAGCAGGATTCGCCCTAGGTTAAGATCCCTAGTGCCTCCCTGGGACTTAAACTTGGTACTGTCCAAGCTTATGCACCCTCCATTTGAGCCAATTACAGATATACCCTTAAGAATTCTTACTCTTAAGACATCATTCCTGCTAGCCATCACTACGGCCAGAAGAGTAGGCGAAATACAAGCCTTTTCTATCCTGCCTCCATACCTTTCCGTTTCAGACGACAGGATCACGCTAAAACATGCTCCTGAATTCCTTCCGAAAGTAGTCTCTAAATTTCACTGCCAACAGGAAATTATCCTTCCCTCCTTTTTGTTCTAAGGCAAAGAACGAAAAAGAGACTTTTTCATAACCTGGACGTCAGGAGATGTGTCCTCCAATACCTGGAAGCCACTAAGGAGATTAGGAAGACTAATCAACTTCTAATTCAATACCTGGGCATGTTGAAGGGGAAAGCGGCCAGCAAGACTTCAATATCAAGATGGATCAAGTCCTGTATCTATCTAGCCTACCAGACAGAGGGTGTTCCTCCTCCACCGTTTCTCAAAGCTCACTCTACCAGGGCCCTAGCCACATCCTGGGCCGAGGGTGCTTCAGCTTCCTTAGAGGACATCTGCCGTGCAGCCACATGGTCCAATCCATGTACATTTTTTAGACATTACAAGTTAGATGTTTCTGCAAATAGGGATTTAGCCTTTGGGCGGAGGGTCCTATCTGCAGTTGTCCCATCCTAGGCTATTATCCTATGTTACTTCCTCCATGTTTACTGCCGTTGTGGAGGCGTAGGGAAAAGACTTACATTACTCTTACCGGTAATCGTTTTTTCCCTTTAGCCTCCACAACGGCAGGATGAATTCCCCCCCCCCCCCCCCCCCCCCCCAAATTTTTTTTTAAAAAAAATCTCTATATATAGATATACATTATTTAATACGTATTCATACTTATGTGTATATTCTATTGATGAAATATATATGCTAGAGCAGACTGGCTCTGATATTTGCTACTTTTGTTCTTTATTAAACCTTCCTTGCATTTATCTCTGAGTACTAGGTTACTAACTGGAGAGGTAAGAGGGAGGGGGCCTTATATGGGCTGGCGCGATAATCTCCATGTTTACTGCCGTTGTGGAGGCTAAAGGGAAAAACCGATTACCGGTAAGAGTAATGTAAGTCTTTCCTCCAGACGTAGAGGATGTCCCCTCATCACAGTCACAGTCCTGGGGATAAATAGATGATGGGATAGATCTCTGTACTGACCCCTGATATATTTATACATAGTAATTAGATCTCCCCTCAGTCGTCTTTTTTCTAAAGTGAATAACCCTAATTTTGATAATCTTTCAGGGTACCAGTGGCGTACATATAGGGGTCGCAGTTGCGACCGGGCCCGGCACTCCAGGGGGCCCGGCCGCCTGTGGACCCCTGGCCCTGCCCTGCAGTAGTACTGTGTGTGCTGGCGCTGCGCCTGCCAGTATAATAACCCGGGCGGCCGGCCCGGGGCCCACCGCCCAGTGTTTCGCTGTAGTGCCAGGCCTACCCCCCCGTCAGTCTCCTCCCCGCGCGGGTGCGGCGTGCCTCGTCATTTCCTGTTAGGCACCGGACATGACGTTTCCCTAGGTTTCCTCCAACAACGCCGAGACCTGAGACTCAGCAGGGAGAAGGGAGCGCGCAAAGAAGCCGGTGCCGACCGTCCGGATTGGAACTAGATAAGATTATTAAGATTTGTAAAATAATAAAAAATTGATCACTGAGTTCAGACTCAGAGTGGAGTCTGACTGGGCAATGTTACTGTCTGTATTGCCTTCATATGGTATGGTAAAATTAGATACTTCATTGGCCTATCAATGGCTTTTAACTCTGCTATATTTCTGTAGCCTGCAACCTCTGACTGCCCAGTTGGGCTGAAACTACTACACCAAACATGTTCTGGCAGTAATAGTAAATGGATATTGGTGCAAATCTGAGCTACTAGTCTATATAATACATATGTAGGCTACATATGTATTATATACTGTAGACTAGTAGCTCAGAATTGCACCAATATCCATTTACTATTACTGCCAGAACATGTTGGGTGTAGTAGTTTCAGCCCAACTGGGCAGTCGGAGGTTGCAGGCTACAGAAATATAGCAGAGTTAGGCTACTTTCACACCTGCGTTAAGTGCAGATCCGTCTGGTATCTGCACAGACGGATCCGCACCTATAATGCAAACGCTTGTATCCGTTCAGAACGGATCCATTTACATTATTCTTTTTAAAAACAGATCCGTCCTGACTTGCATTGAAAGTCAATGGGGGACGGATCCGTTTTCAATTGCACCATATTGTGTCAGTGAAAATGGATCCGTCCCCATTGACTTACATTGTAAGTCAGGACGGATTTGTTTGCCTCCGCATAGTCAGACTGACATCCAAACGCTGCAAGCAGCATTTTGGTGTCCGCCTCCAGAGCGGAATGGAGGCTGAACGGAGCAAAACTGATGCATTCTGAACTGATCTCACAAGCGGACCCGGAAACGCCAGTGTGAAAATAGCCTAAGGCTACTTTCACACTGGCGTTTTGAATTCCGTTTTTGAGATCCGTTTCAGGGATGTCACAAACGGCTCAAAACGGATCAGTTCAGCTCCAATGCATTCTGAATGGATAAGGATCCGTTCAGAATGCATCAGTTTGGCTCCGTTCAGTTTGGCCCAGCCGTTACTTTCAATGTAAGTCAGGACAGATCCGTTTTGACTTAGACTTTTTTTTTTTTTAAGAATAATGCAAACGGATCCGTTCTGAACGGATACAAGCGTTTGCATTATAGGGGCGGATCCGTCTGTTCAGATACCAGACTAATCCGCACCTAAACACGGGTGTGAAAGTAGCCTTAGTTATAAAGCCATTGATGGGCCAATGGAGTATTTTACCATATGAAGGCAAAAGAAATGCATGACAAAACCAGCTCTGCTACATAATGTAGCTGGTTTAACATGGGAAATGCATTGCTGGTACCTGATGCTGACACCTGCAGTTCTGAGTAAAAGTACATAGTTATGGTTGAGGCAACATCTGCTTATAAAGGGATGAACAGACTGAGCACATTGGGGTATACCTTCTTGTTCTTGCATTAGTCTTCAGCCTGTGGCTCTCTAGACCTGGTGGAAGTACAAATTTAGGCGGTTTAGGGGTGGAGGGAGGTTGGGGGGGCGGCAATGGGCCCCATGGATCAGTTTTGCACCGGGGCCCCATGGATTGTGTGTACGCCACTGCAGGGTACTGTAGTTGTCCCATTCCAGTTATTACTTTAGTTGCCCTCCTCTGGACCCTCTCCAGCTCTGCTATGTCTGCCTTGTTTACAGGAGCCCAGAACTGTACACAGTACTCCATGTGTGGTCTGACTAGCGATTTGTAAAGTGGTAGGACTATGTTCTTATCATGGGCATCTATGCCCCTTTTGATGCAACCCATTATCTTATTGGCCTTGGCAGCAGCTGCCTGACACTGGTTTTTGCAGCTTAGTTTGCTGTTTATTAAAATTCCTAGATCCTTTTCCATGTCAGTGTTACCGAGTGTTTTACCATTTAGTATGTACGGGTGACATGCATTATTCCTTTCTATGTGCATAACCTTACATTTGTGTTAAACCTCATCTGCCACTTATCTGCCCAAGCCTGCAATCTATCCAGATCCCTCTGTAGTAGTATACTGTCCTCTTTAGTGTAAATTACTTTACACAGTTTAGTGTCATCTGTGAAAATTGATATTTTACTATGCAAGCCTTCTACAAGATCAGTAATAAATATATTGAAGAGAATAGGGCCCAATACTGACCCCTGAGGTACCCCACTAGTGACAGTGACCCAATCTGAGTGTGTACTGTTAATAACCACCCTCTGTTTTCTATCATTGAGCCAGTTACTTACCCACATACAGACGTTTTCTCCGAGTCCGAGCATTCTCATTTTATATACTAACCTTTTATGTGGTACAGTGTCAAATGCTTTGGAGAAGTCCAGATACACGACATCCATTGATTCGCTGCTGTCAAGTCTAGAACTTACCTCCTCATAGAAACTGATTAAATTAGTTTGGCATGACCGGTCCCTCATGAAGCCATGCTGATATGGCATTATTTGCTTATTTCCGTTGAGAAGCTCTAAGATAGCATCTCTCAGAAAACCTTCAAACAATTTACCCACAACAGATATTAAACTTACCGGCCTATCGTTTCCAGGCTCTGTTTTTGGATCCTTTTTGAATATTGGCACCACATTTGCCATGCGCCAATCCTGTGGGACATTTCCTGTCAGTATAGAGTCCACAAATATCAGAAATAAGGGTCTGGCTATGACATTACTTAATTCCCTTAGGATACGGGGGTGTATGCCATCCACCCCTGGCGATTTTGTCTATTTTAATCTTTTTAAGTCGCTGTTGTACTTCTTCCTGGGTCAGACAGGACACTGTTAATGGGGAATTTTATTTTTACATTCTGCATGTCATCTGACAGTTTATTTTCCTCAGTGAATACATTGGAGAAAAAAATATTTAAAAGCTTTGCTTTCTCCTCATCGCTCTCTGCAACTCTCCCCTCATTACTCTTTAAAGGGCCAACACCTTCAGATTTATGAAAATGAATCGGAAAAGTGGCTCACCCCCCTATAGCTATGGATAGGTGCTTGAACCTAACATTGAATCACCCTATTCAATACAAAAACACTAAGCAAATTTGAATGGATAGGTAAGCACTCAACCACCATGGAGCAGGCACAATATTTGATATAAGATATAGGTACAATAAAATTAGAATAAAATACACTCTAAAATTACTAAAATAGTATAAAACTAGAATATAACTAAAACACACTATATAGAAATAAGGTGCAGATTGAATTCACGTTCCAACAGATAATGTCCTTTTCAACTGAATTCAATGATGAATGGTCGGCACCTGTATCCTTTGGTGTAATGTTAAATCCAAAAAATCGTGAAAAGTTTCGCGAGAAAAATCGAGAAAAAAATTGAATCGCAAGTAACAATAGTCCTATATTCGGTTGATATAGTAAGTCAGTGGTTGCCACTGCACACTCGCCTGACCTATAGATAAGGGATCTTCACACTAGCTAGTGTGCATTCAAATATATTTTCAAGTGAATTGTTACTTTTATTGGTAGCAACCTTTGCGTTTGGATATAACGTTGCATCCACCACAATCGCATCCAAAAGAGGTACAAATGATTATGTTGCCGCACTATACTGGTAACATGCGGATAATCGGTTGCTCACTGAGCACTCGCCCAACCTGCTGATGTGTAGTCCTCACACTGGCCTCTGTGCGCTCAGATGTATATTCTCAAGGTGGGTTTGAACCTGTGTTCCAGTGAAAACTTTCAGGTTGCCTTCACTGCCTCTCTGTCCCAATCTGCATGCAGTTCTCACGAGAGTTGAAGTGCAGGTTCACCTGATTCAGGTCTCTCCTTGTCTTTGCTGTTCCAGATTATTGAAAGATTATATTCGGATAATCCTAGAGTTAAAATCGCATGGCCATGCTTCAATTGTTTGTGGAATCTTTCATAGCATCGGTATCCAGCATCAGACGCGTTTCGAAGTCTAGCTGACCTCTTCCTCCAGTGGTTATACTCTGTATGCTTAGATCCCACTCTTTATACTCTACTAGGTGGTAAGTAAATTATGGAAAACAGATTCCAAGGAGAGCCATTTGGTCATAAATAAATCCCGGATTAGTGGATTTCAAAAAAGGGCAAAATCGATTTTGATGCAATTTTTCAAATACATGCGTTTTTTTTTTTTTTTTGTTTTTTTTCCGACAGGCATTTTTATCGCCAACACTTCTGAATCCAACTAGTGTTCATTCTCATGTGTCAGATGTTCTATTTTGGATATATTTTTTTCAAATATTTTCTTCAATGCGTTTTTTCGATGCGTTTTTGTTGCCTATACTGCTGGTTTGGTCATCTGATTCATTCTAATGCACCAAAATGATTAAAAATACTTTTATTCCTACAATATATATATATATATATATATATATATATATATATATATATAAAAAAAAAAGCAATTTGGGATATGGACTTGATTGATAAGCGATCGACATCCGGGATCCTGCTGGTGTAATGGGATGGAGGCCTGCCTCCGAGGGGACCACAGTGCCAACTTAATATGCACACCGCGGTCTTGCGTCAGAAGCAGGTGCCCACCCCCTCACAGGAAACCGAAGATCTCTAGCTCAACATTAAGACCTGCTGGAAATAAAGTCCCGAACTCATAGATTCGTCCAGATTCAATCCTGGACATCCGGTGGATATGATCACCTCCCCTCCAGTGTCGATCTACCTTCTCCAGCGCCGCAAATGTCAGTTTAGTGGGGTCTTTTTTATGAAACCTTTAAAATGTCTCGACATGAATGTTTGTCGAACCCATTTTTAATCTTAGTTATATGTTCGGATATCGTTGTTTTTAGTAACCGTTTTGTTCGTCCGATATATTGTTTCTGACAAGGGCACTGGATAATGTAGATGACACTGGAGGAGTTGCAGGATAAACTGTCCCTAATTTTCCAAGAGAACTGATTTTGTGTCACTTCTAATGTTTTTTTTAGGGAATACTGTGTGTTTACATGCAATGCATCTCCCACATCTAAAGAAACCATTTATGTTTGTCCAATTTTGGAACATAGAGGTTTTCTTTACTTTTTGTTGCCTGACGGAGGGCTCTATTTTTAGGCCAAGATTAGGCACCTTCGTAAAAGATATCAGAGGGACCTTTGGAATCAAATGGCTTATTGTTTTGTCGTCCAATATACACTCACCTGAAGAATTATTAGGAACACCATACTAATACGGTGTTGGACCCCCTTTTGCCTTCATAACTGCCTTAATTCTACGTGGCATTGATTCAACAAGGTGCTGATAGCATTCTTTAGAAATGTTGGCCCATATTGATAGGATAGCATCTTGCAGTTGATGGAGATTTGAGGGATGCACATCCAGGGCACGAAGCTCCCGTTCCACCACATCCCAAAGATGCTCTATTGGGTTGAGATCTGGTGACTGTGGGGGCCATTTTAGTACAGTGAACTCATTGTCATGTTCAAGAAACCAATTTGAAATGATTCGAGCTTTGTGACATGGTGCATTATCCTGCTGGAAGTAGCCATCAGAGGATGGATACATGTTCTCATTCTGTTTACGCCAAATTCGGACTCTACCATTTGAATGTCTCAACAGAAATCGAGACTTATCAGACCAGGCAACATTTTTCCAGTCTTCAACAGTCCAATTTTGGTGAGCTCGTGCAAATTGTAGCCTCTTTTTCCTATTTGTAGTGGAGATGAGTGGTACCCGGTGGGGTCTTCTGCTGTTGTATCCCATCCGCCTCAAGGTTGTGCGTGTTGTGGCTTCACAAATGCTTTGCTGCATGCCTCGGTTGTAACAAGTGGTTATTTCAGTCAACGTTGCTCTTCTATCAGCTTGAATCAGTCGGCCCATTCTCCTCTGACCTCTAGCATCCACAAGGCATTTTTGCCCACAGGACTGCCGCATACTGGATGTTTTTCCCTTTTCACACCATTCTTTGTAAACCCTAGAAATGGTTGTGCGTGAAAATCCCAGTAACTGAGCAGATTGTGAAATACTCAGACCGGCCCGTCTGGCACCAACAACCATGCCACGCTCAAAATTGCTTAAATCACCTTTCTTTCCCATTCTGGCATTCAGTTTGGAGTTCAGGAGATTGTCTTGACCAGGACCACCCCCCTAAATGCATTGAAGCAACTGCCATGTGATTGGTTGACTAGATAATTGCATTAATGAGAAATAGAACAGGTGTTCCTAATAATTCTTTAGGTGAGTGTATAATGCCAATGTTTTAAAATATGTTGGACTTTCTTATGTGCATTGAATGGTAGAATAACTCTCAATTCCGTTTCTTTCGATGTTGTATTTGTATTCTCATTTTTATCCGAAAAAAAACGTTTTTCTCTCTAACTTCTTAACCCGATCCAATGCGCTATTAACTATTTCTTCAGGGTATTTTTTATAAATAAATTGGTCTTTCATTCTTATTGCCTCTTCTTCAAATTTTCTCTAATCTGTGCAGTTTCTTTTAATCTGACGGAACTGCCCCACCGGAATATTAATTAACCAATTTGGCAGGTGACCGCTAGAAAAAAGTATAAGACTATTCTTGGACGTTGGTTTCTGAAAGGTGCTACATGTAAACTTATTATCTCGTCTAGCAATTTGTAAATCTAAGAATTCTGTATTTGTATTATTCACATTTGATGTGAAGATCAGATTCCTTGTATTATTTATTTTAAAAAATCCCTCAAAGTGTCTTCTGTGCCTTTCCAGATGAATATTACATTATCTATGTAGCGCCGCCATAGGGCAAGGGGAATTGAGAGTTATTCTACCATTCAATGCACATTATAAGAAAGTCCAACATATTTTAAAACAACATTGGCATTATATATTGGACGACAAAACAATAGGCCATTTGATTCCAAAGGTCCCTCTGATATCTTTTTACGAAGGTGCCTAATCTTGGCCTAAAAATGGCGCCCTCCGTCAAGCAACAAAAAGTCAAGAAAACCTCTATGTTCCAGAATTGGACAAACATAAATGGTTTCTTTAGATGTGGGAGATGCATTGCATGTAAACACACAGTATTCCCTAAAAAAACATTAGAAGTGACACAAAATCAGTTCTCTTGGAAAATTAGGGACAGTTTATCCTGCAACTTCTCCAGTGTCATCTACATTATCCAGTGCCCATGTCAGAAACAATATATCGGACGAACAAAACGGTTACTAAAAACAAGGATATCCGAACATATAACTAAGATTAAAAATGGGTTCGACAAACATTCTTTGCGACATTTTAAAGAATTTCATAACAAAGACCCCACTAAACTGACATTTGCGGCGCTGAAGAAGGTAGATCGACACTGGAGGGGAGGTGATCATATCCACCGGATGTCCAGGATTGAATCTAGACGAATCTATGAGTTCGGGACTTTATTTCCAGCAGGTCTTAATGCTGAGCTAGAGATCTTCGGTTTCCTGTGAGGGGGTGGGCGCTTGCTTCTGACGCAAGACCGCGGTGTGCATATTAAGTTGGCACTGCGGTCCCCTCGGAGGCAGGCCTACATCCCATTACACCAGCAGGATCCCGGATGTCGATCGCTCATCAATCAAGTCCATATCCCAAATTGTGTATTTTTTTTTTAATATATATTTTGTTATATATATTTATTTTTTTATATATATTGTAGGAATAAAAGTATTTTTAATCATTTTGGTGCATTAGAATGAATCAGATGACCAAACCAGCAGTATAGGCAACAAAAATGCATCTGGAGAAAAAAAAAAAAAACGCATCACCAAAAAAACGCATCGAAAAAACGCATTGAAGAAAATCGCAAGAAAAATAGTTTAGAAAAAATATTCGAAAAAACTATTCGAAGAAAATATATCCAAAATAGAACATCTGACACATGAGAATGAACACTAGTTGGATTCAGAAGTGTTGGCGATAAAAATGCCTCTGTCGAAAAAATTGCATGTATTTGAAAAATCGCATCAAAATCGATTTTGCCCTTTTTTTGAAATCCACGAATCCGGGATTTATTTATGACCAAATGGCTCTCCTTGGAATCTGTTTTCCATAATTTACTTACCACCTAGTAGAGGATAAAGAGTGGGATCTAAGCATACAGAGTATAACCACTGAGGAAGAGGTCAGCTAGACTTTGAAACGCGGATGGAAATTGTGGTACAAGGGGTTGGCTCACACCTAGTGACTATGTAGGGTGCTACTAACTCACAACAGGGGTGCCCTACCCCAAAGTGACATAATGTAAAGGTAAATGGAAGGTGAGTGAGCACTCACAACATTGGCACCATAATAGAAATATTTATTGGAAGGTTACAAATAAAATAAAATATAATATTATGCATAAAATACATACAATATAAATACACAAAAATATCCTAAAATTGTAAAACGATCCCGAGGAGTGGATACACTTGATATAGTGTAGTGTGAAACGCCCTCCCGAAAAATATATACTGAAAGTCATTTGTATGGCTGTAAAAAATCGCTTTAAGGAACTCGCCCTCTGTTTTGGAGTGAGCGGTTCGTATTATTGAGTCAATGATACTTCAGTCCACCAGTCTATATATGGAATTGCCTCAGAATACTTAAAAAGCAATTCTCTGTGTATTTCTTTTGCAGGTCACACTTAGTTGTTGCACCAGTGACTATTGGGAATACACGGTGGAAGATGGTAATTGCTATGAAATCAACTGCAGCCTCTATTCCGCTAGTCGTAGCCACAACAGGGGTCAGTTCTCTGGGACAAGTTATTTCATCCTCATGTCTACATTTATCGGTGACTGATAGTCACTAGATGTTAAGTTGTTAGCTGTAATAATTCTCAAGTTCCTACCTGACTCCTGCTGAGATGTTCACAGTCTTGTAACACGAGGGGCGAGCGGTGCAGGAAAGCAATCAAGCGTCTCGCGTCGCACACCTCGGACTAGCAGCGTCACAGTATCGCGGGATTACGCGATCAGGTGTTGTACCTTTATCGGAGGTGGGTACTCCTTGGGCAGGTTCGGATGTTCCGATATCTTGCCTTTAAAGTTGCTTTTGCATGGCCATGCAGTAATAAAACAATGATGTTTGTGGAGGTCTTGTTGGTTTGATGGGCGCTTCTCCTATACACCAGACGCGTTTCGGGCGTTCTACACCCCTTCCTCAGTGGTCTTCGAAACTTCGAGACTTTGAAACGCGTCTGGTGTGGATACCGATGCTATGAAAGATTCCACAAACAATTGAAGCATGGCCATGCGATTTTTAACTCTAGGATTATCTGAATATAATCTTTCAATAATCTGGAACAGCAAAGACAAGGAGAGACCTGAATCAGGTGAACCTGCACTTCAACTCTCGTGAGAACTGCATGCAGATTGGGACAGAGAGGCAGTGAAGGCAACCTGAAAGTTTTCACTGGAACACAGGTTCAAACCCACCTTGAGAATATACATCTGAGCGCACAGCCAGTGTGAGGACTACACATCAGCAGGTTGGGTGAGTGCTCAGTGAGCAACCGATTATCCGCATGTTACCAGTATAGTGCGGCAACATAATCATTTATACCTCTTTTGGATGCGATTGTGGTGGATGCAATAGGGACTCCTGACTTTACATTGAAAGTCAATGGGGGACGGATCCGTTTGCAATTGCACCATATTGTGTCAATGTCAAACATCCCCGTCCCCATTGACTTGTATAGTAAGTCAGGACGGATCTGTTTGGCTCCGCACGGCTAGGCGGACACCAAAACGACTTTTTTTTTACTTTCCTTCATGTCCATGGATCCTCCAAAAATCAAGGAAGACCCACGGAAGAAAAAACGGACACGGATCATGGAACTACGGAACCCGTTTTTGCGGACCGCAAAAAAAACTGTCGTGTGCATGAGGCCTTACATATATACAGATCACTAAATGTTTCCCAACAAATATAAGATGTACAACATAAGAAGAACTCGCGTACAATTTTTTTTTTAAATGATTTGCCTCACAAATGCATTGATATAGATATGAGGCAAATAACGCATTTATATTCAAAAAAACGCATCTATACTACAAATAAATCGCAGATGCGTTTTTAATAGAAAATAGGACTCCAAGAAACCTCCTTCAGAAAACAGACCTCCCCTTATATGGAACTTTAAATATGGGAAATGAAAAGCTGTATATATTTATTAATGTTATTCCTCATTACCTTTTTTATGTCATCCATTTTTATATATCACTTATTTTATATTATTATATTGAGATTGTATATGTTGTTTTTATCTTGACTATATGAAGTAATACAACTATGAATGGTACCACTTTATAAAATATAATAATGCAAGGTCCAACATAAAAAAAAAATAAAAAAATTGTAATGTACTATATATATATATATATATATATATATATATAAATATATATAATGTGTAGCACAAAAAAAACGCATCTTAACATGAAAAAAATGCACCTTAACCGCAAGTAAGCAGCAATGAAAGAAAAATACATTTACTAATTGGATCTGCACCAGATTTTGGATACAACCAAGATCCAGACCGGACTTTTAGAAATACCAACGGTAACTATAAAACACACTAACTGATGGAGTCGGGGTAATGCCACTGAGGAAGGGGAAAGCGTCTCCCCGAAACACGTTTGGCGTAAATCCTGGACAGATACCCCAAATTTTACATGGAATATAGTGCACTTTAACAAAGAAGGATTTCCTTATCCCGTAACAAAAGACCTCAACACGTCATCCCGCCAGCGCTTGGAAGCAAAAAGTCGCTTACCTTACACAGGACTATCACGTGACGATTAGCCGTGAGAAACACGAGGGACGCTAACAACGCCGCAGCCGGGACGCCGGCACACAAAGCGGAGAGAAAGATCAACCAATAAGTCCCAGTAAACAGTAGCGCAGGCATAGGTAAGCCCACACTTGTAGGGTAATTTATGAGGCGTAATATCATGTTATGAGGAGGTGAAGTGAACGACAACGAACATCATCATTCACTCACCAAAGATTTACCTTGCCGGCAACTTGGTTACAACATCGGAGAAACCGTCTGAAACTGTAAAGTTATCACAGTAAAAGTAGATATATTCTACAAAGATTACTAAGGGTGCGAAGTACTCATCTATCTCTGAATTCCGTTGATACGGGACATTATCACTATACAGAGATTCATTAGATCAACCGTTTTTTTTTTTTTTTTTTTAATCATTGAACATAGGAACATTGCATGGGAAGATTGTATGAAGTTTAACCCATTAGGAGGAGTACCATCCAAAAAAGCGGAGACCGACGGCACTATTGTCTCTCCAATATATTAGCTTATAATTAACATCTAGGACTAATATAGGTCCATATCAGGAGACGCAGGAGAGACGACCAAGTGCCACCGGTCCCTGCGTTGTTTCCTTTTTTTGCTTAAGAATTTTTTTAACATTGACAATATGCATATTGTGTTTTGATTTATTATTGTATTCATTTATATTGTATTTTTATTGATATTGTATATGCCATAGGTAGACACCTATTTACCTACAATAATAAATTAGTGTCCTTTTTCCATATGAGTGCCAATCCCACATTTAAATATCAACTAGACCAAGCTTTGAGGGGTGTCTCAATTTTCGGATTAGAGCACCTACCTTGAGAGGACAGAGGTGAGCAGATCTTTCCCATTTTTTTTCTGGGAGAGGTAATTGTCTTTGGTTATTGCCAAGAACCTGTTTCCTTTATGAGATGTACAAGTTTCAGTTTCCCAGTCTATATCTGGGTAGTTGAAGTCCCTCATAATAACCACCTCATTATGATTTGCAGCCTTGTCTATCTCGTTTAGTAGTAGATTTTCTGTGGACTCTGGTATATTAGGTGGTTTATAGTAAACTCCCATTAGTTATTTATTACTGTTTTTCCATAGCATCATCACGACGGCATACAAGGAGATTGACCCCTGACCTCTGTAGGGGCAGGAACAGAGAAAGGTTAAATACCCTCCTCCCACCACCAACACCAGTGTTTCCTGTCCCTACAGAGGACAGGGCAGAGAAAGGTCTCCCTGTATGCAGGGAGATGAAGCTAAGGAAATGGAACCTGCTTATTTTTTATTTTCCGTTACCTTTGGAAAACGCCGGCATCCAGCATGGCGTCCCCCTGCCCTCCCGCGGTCCAAGTACTAACGCTGGGCAGGGGGTTCAGGGCTATCTCGTCCTGGTTATTCCGGGGCCTGTCCCTGGCGCAGACTCCCTCCTAGCCTAAGGAAAGGGCGATAGCTGGGTGCGCGCCGGCGCATGGAGCGCATGTTTCTGACGTCACGGCCGGCGACCCGGAAGTGACGTCGCGGCGGCAGCGTGGAGCCCAGTTTAAAACCGAGGCATAAACGCTGGTTACCGCCCGTGTCAGAACGCTCCCAGGATCGGTCCCCACTGGTGCGGAACCCTTGCCTACAGAGAGGACGATGTCAGCATCTGAGCGATCCCCCAGAGCTGAGCCACCGGCGCTGCTACCAACTGTGAGTCCCCTTCGGGGGTATTGTTTGTGCAGGTCAGGGAGTCTGTTGATCCCCCTCTCCTGCTGTAATGGGTGGAAGGGGGAAAAAAGAGAGAGAGGAAGTTATTTCCAGGGGCAGCTAGCTCGCCTCTGCTGTCCCCCTCTTGCTCTCTCTCTCTCCCTCTAGTGGTCATACCCTGATGCCCTGCCTTCTCCTCTCTTTTAGGCTAAAGAAGCCCCGAAAAAAATCAAAAAGACACTCAAATGTATCTCCTGCAATAGCAGACTTCCTGACTGCTACCCTAAAAAGTTGTGCAAGTCTTGTATTTCTAATATTGTACGGGATGAAGCACCCTCCTTAAAAGAGGAATTGAAAACCATGATTCAGGAAGAGATCCGTTCATCCCTGGCCCACCTGTCCACTAACCCCCCCCGACTTGCCGCAACCTAAGAGGAAGCGGGCTAGGTCTCCGTCCCCTTCGGACCTAGAAGTTATGGCGGATGAAAGTGCCCACTCCGTTAAGTCATGGGAAGAGGGGGAGAGAGTCTCTGATACAGACTCAGTGGATGACAGTCGTAGATATTACTTTTCTACAGAAGAAATGTCCGACCTATTAAAGGCAGTAAGGTCGACCATGGGCGTGGAGGAAGTGCAACGTACCCATTCAGTACAAGAAGAAATGTTTGGGGGCCTAAGAGTCAAGAAAACTCGTGTGTTCCCCATTAACGAGAGTATTAGGGATATGGTCCTTGATGAGTGGGCAGATCCAGAAAGACGTCTGGGAGTCCCGGCTGCGTTCAAAAATAGGTTGCTTTTTGATCCAGAGGAATCTAAAATTTTCAATGAAATTCCCAAGATCGATGTACAGGTGGCCAAAGTGAACAAAAAAACATCTCTCCCATTTGAAGATACCTCCCAACTTAAAGATTCAATGGATCGTAAAGCGGACAGTCTTCTCAGGAAATCCTGGGAGGCGTCCATGTTCAATATTAAAACCAATATTGCGGCTACCTCAGTCGCCCGATCCATGTATCTTTGGTTGGGAGAATTGGAAACTCATATTAAGGATAGAACATCTAGGGAACAAATTCTTAGTTCTCTCCCTCTTTTAAAATCCGCCACGGCCTTCCTGGCGGATGCCTCTGCCGAATCAGTCCGATTCTCAGCCAGAGACGCGGCACTTTCCAATGCAGCCAGAAGAGCCCTCTGGATGAAGTGCTGGTCAGGGGACAAGACGTCTAAATTGAAGCTCTGTTCCATACCCTTTTCTGGAGAATATGTGTTTGGCCCGGTGCTAGATAAGATTCTAGAGAAGGCCGCGGACAGAAAGAAGGGGTTTCCGGAAGATCGCCCCTCCAGACGCCGGTATCCTTTTCGCCCCTCCTCGGGTCAAGAAAAAAGCTACAGGGGGAAAGGGAAATCAGGACGTTGGAGCTATCCAAAAGGGGGAAGAGGAAGAGGCCAATCCTTCTCCCACCCAAAATCCTCCGATAAGCAATGACGTCGGGGTGGGGGGAAGACTCTCAAGATTCCTGGGGTCATGGGAATCCATCTCCCAGAACCCCTGGATTTCCAAGGTAGTCGGGGCAGGCTACCAAATAGAGTGGTCTTCAAGACCCCCAAACAAATTTTCACTGACACGGTTCCAAATGAACCTTTGGCAAGGAGTCCAGAAACTTCACTTAATGAATGTAATCTCACCGGTCCCGCCTCCAGAAAGAGGCAGGGGTTTCTATTCAACCCTATTTCTAATCAGGAAGAAAGAAGGCGCTTTTCGGACTATCATAAACCTGAAACCACTAAACAGATTCATCCGTTATCAAAAATTCAGGATGGAGACCCTAGCATCTACAATCCCTCTGCTAAGCAAAGACGTCTTCATGTGCACAATAGACCTACAAGACGCTTATTACCACATTCCCATTCACACCGACTCACAAAAGTTTCTCCGGTTTGCAATCCAGGATATATCAGGAAACGTCCATCACTACCAGTTCAGGGCCCTTCCCTTCGGGATTTCATCTGCGCCAAGAATATTTACCAAAGTAGTGGTAGAGATGGTCGCCTTTGCCCGAAGACAGGGACTTATGATAATCCCTTATTTGGACGATTTCCTTCTAGTCAGCGAAAGTCTCAGCCAAATCAGTTCGAACCTGAAGCTTTTTCTCTCCATCCTAGACGATCTGGGGTGGATCGTGAACAAAGGAAAGTCCGTCCTCACCCCCTCAAGGGAAGTTCGTTTCTTAGGGATGATCCTAGACTCCCGAAGGCAAGCGGTATTCCTACCTCGAGACAAAATATCAGTTCTCCAACAAAAGATCAGGTCCTTTCAAAAAAGAAGATCCTGCTCTATCAGAGAGGCGATGAGTCTGCTGGGCCTGCTAACATCCTGTATTCAGGCAGTTCCCTGGTGTCAAATACACTTCAGACCCCTACAGTCCTGGATCCTGAGTGTCTGGGACAAGTGCCAATCCTCTCTAGATCATCAAGTAAGTCCACCAACTCAGATTCTGCAGTCCCTAAATTGGTGGAAAGACCACGGAAACTTATCTCGGGGAAATCCGTGGCAGAAAACTCCCCAGGTCCAGGTAATAACAGACGCAAGTCTGTCCGGCTGGGGTGCAAAGGTGGGGGATCGTATGTTCCAGGGCACTTGGCCAGATTCGATCAGATCCCAGTCATCGAACTTCAGGGAACTGAGAGCAGTCTGGGAGGTGTTAAAGGTGGCAGAGGGAATGTTGTGTCATCATCACATAAAAGTGCTGTCGGACAACACTACGGCCATTGCCTACCTCTCCCATCAAGGAGGAACGCGGTCCGTAACCCTACAAGCGCTGTCAACAAAAATCTTTGCTTGGGCAGAACAGAATGTGGCCTCGATATCGGCAGTTCATCTGAAGGGAATACTAAATCAGGAAGCGGATTTTCTCAGTCGCCACAGAATCGACCATACAGAATGGTCTCTAAGTCCAGAAATATTCGGGCTGGTAGTAAGGAAATGGGGTATGCCCGACGTGGATCTGTTTGCCACCAGGGCAAACTCAAAGGTGGAAACATTCTGTTCCCTAAACCCCAGGGACAGACCTCATGCCTTAGACGCCTTCGCCATTCATTGGCATTGGAATCTGTGCTATGCCTTCCCTCCACTTCCTCTAATTCCGAAGGTGGTACAAAAAATTCTTCAAGACAAGGCCACGGTGATTGTGATCGCTCCCCTATGGCCAAAGAGAAGCTGGTTCTCATCCCTCCAAAAATTTTCCCTACAAGATCCATGGCTCCTTCCTGTGCGGGGGGATCTACTCCAGCAGGGTCCAGTTCTACACCCAAACCCGCAGTTTCTGAAATTGGCGGCTTGGATCCTGAGTCCCAAACCCTGAAGCTTCAGGGCCTGTCAGACGGAGTTATTGCTACTTTGAAAGCCTCCAGAAAGAAGGTAACGTCAGCAATTTACCTTAAGATATGGAAACGTTTTTGTTCCTGGAGTGGGGACGAATCGCCACATTTGCGTAAACCCAACATCCAAAGAATACTGTATTTCCTACAGCAAGGTCTGGACCTGGGACTTAGACCCTCTACCTTGAAAGTCCAAATTTCAGCCCTAGGTTGTTTCTTTGACCAAGATATAGCCGGCCATCGTTGGATCAAAAGATTCATTAAGGCGGCGACGAGGCTCCGCCCAACGATCACCGCCCGTGTCCCTTCCTGGGATCTGAACGTCGTTCTTACAGGCCTTACTTTACCACCCTTTGAACCCATGTCTGACTGTCCAATAAAATTATGGTCCTTGAAAACGGCCTTCTTAATTGCGATAACTTCGGCCCGCAGAGTAGGGGAATTACAAGCCCTATCAATCAGGGAACCCTACCTCCGTGTTCTAGATGATAGGATTATTCTCCGTTTGGATCCTGGATTTCTCCCCAAAGTCGTATCCAATTTTCATCGGAGCCAGGAGGTTACCCTACCTTCTTTTTGCCAGCACCCCTCTAATGATAAAGAATTGGCGTTTCACTCTCTGGACGTTAGACGGGCAGTCCTAAACTATATCACGGTGACTGAGAAGTTTAGAAAATCTGACAATCTTCTAGTCCTGTTTGGAGGAAGATTTAAGGGCCAAAAAGCCTCCCGGTCCTCTATAGCTAGATGGCTCAAAGAAGCCATTAGTCTTTGTTACCAGATACAAAACCTTACATGTCCAGTCAACATTAGGGCCCATTCCACTCGAGCCATGTCTTCCTCTCAGGCGGAGAGAGCTGGGGCTTCTCTGGAGGAAATCTGTCGTGCTGCCACTTGGTCCAGCATTCATACATTTATAAAGCACTATCGCCTGGATCTTTCCAGATCTTCTGATCTGTCCTTCGGGCGGAAAGTCCTCCAGGCTGTAGCCCCCCCTTAACTGATATATTTTTTATATCTCCTTGTATGCCGTCGTGATGATGCTATGGAAAAACCGGAATTAGTCTTACCGGTAATTCTGTTTCCATGAGATCATCACGACGGCACGTTATTCCCTCCCTATGATTTAAATCATTTTGACCTAGTAGGTCTCTAGAAGGTATGAAGTAATACCTTTGTTTCACTATTTTCCACCACCGGGTTGCTCTGTGTGA
Source organism: Bufo bufo (assembly GCF_905171765.1). Taxonomy (NCBI): domain Eukaryota; kingdom Metazoa; phylum Chordata; class Amphibia; order Anura; family Bufonidae; genus Bufo; species Bufo bufo. The sequence continues at coordinate 292,705,738 of NC_053394.1, forward strand.
TTTTGGAAACACTGGTGTTGGTGGTGGGAGGAGGGTATTTAACCTTTCTCTGTTCCTGCCCCTACAGAGGTCAGGGGTCAATCTCCTTGTATGCCGTCGTGATGATCTCATGGAAACAGAATTACCGGTAAGACTAATTCCGGTTTTTAGCTCCATGTATCTCTACCCACAGTGACTCCACATGTTCATGTCCCTCACTTGTATCTTCACGGAGTGTGGGCTTTAGACAGGACTTTACATAAAGGCAAACCCCTCCCCCTCTCCGGTTTTGACGATCCTTTCTAAACAGACTGTAACCTTGTACATTAACTGCCCAGTCATAGCTATCATCCAGCCATGTCTCAGTTATTCCCACTATGTCATAGTCCTCCTCACACATCACTAATTCCAGTTCACCAGTTTTATTAGTCAGGCTTCTGGCATTAGTATACATACATTTGAGAGATTTATGTATATTTTTTACCCTACACCTTTCCTTCTGAACTGTTCTAGTCCCTCCTTCTATTCCTCCCCCAGTCCCACTACCTTGCCCCCGGTCTCTATCTGCCCTATCTTCCCCTCCTATAATGTAATTTCCCTCCTTCTAGCCATCTTTCTCCCCAACACAGCTGCCCCTTCCCCATTGAGGTGCAGCCCGTCCCTACGATGGAGCCTGTAGACGATAGAGAAGTCGGCACAGTACTCCAGGAACCCAAAACCAGTTCTTGAGCCACTTGTTAATCTCCCGCTGCCATTCTTGTGTGGCCCGTGGTACAGGCAGTATTTTGGAAAATACTACCTTTGAGGTCCTTGCCCTAAGCTTTTGACCTAAACCCCTGAAATCATTTTTAACCCCTTAGGGACCCATGACTTACCGGTACGTCATGTATAGTTCCGATCACCGCCGCCCGCCAAAAAAATGAGACCCTACCTAAGATAATCGCCCGAAAAATGAAAAAACTATGGCTCTCAGAATATGGAGACACTAAAACATGATATTTTTTTGGTTTCAAAAATGATATTGTGTAAAACTTATCACATGACCTAATAACCTAATAAAACCTAATAAAAATATCACATGACCTAACCCCTCAGATGAACACCGTAAAATTTTTTAATTAAAAACTGTGCTAAATAAACAATTTTTTTTGTCACCTTACATCACAAAAAGTGTAATGGCAAGCGATCAAAAAGTCACATGCACCCCAAAATAGTGCCAATAAAACCGTCATCTCATCCCTCAAAAATCATACCCTACCTAAGGTAATCGCACAAAAAATGAAAAAATTATGGCTCTCAGACTATGGAAACACAAACATGATTTTTTTTTTTTGTTTCAAAAATGAAATCCTTGTGTAAAACTTACATAAATAAAAAAAAGTATACATATTAGATATCACCGCATTCGTGACAATCTAGTCTATAAAAATATCACATAATCTAACCTGTCAGATGAATGTTGTAAATAACAAAAAATAAAAACGGTGCCAAAACGGCTATTTCTTGTTATCTTGCCTCACAAAAAGTGTAATATAGAGCAACCAAAAATCATATGTACCCTAAACTAGTACCAACAATACTGCCACTCTATCCCGTAGTTTCTTATATGGGGTCACTTTTATGGAGTTTCTACTCTAGGGGTGCATCAGGGGGGCTTCAAATGGGACATGGTGAAAAAAAAAAACAGTCCAGCAAAATCCGCCTTCCAATAACCGTATGGCATTCCTTTCCTTCTGCGCCCTGCCGTGTGCCCGTACAGTAGTTTAAGACCACATATGGGGTGTTTCTGTAAACTACAGGATCAGGGCCATAAATATTGCGTTTGGCTTGGCTGTTAACCCTTGCCTTGTAACTGGAAAAAAATTATTAAAATGGAAAATCTGCCAAAAAAGGGAAATTTTGAAATTGTATCTCTATTTTCCATTAATTCTTGTGGAACACCTAAAGGGTTAACAAAGTTTGTAAAATCAGTTTTGAATACCTTGAGGGGTGTGGTTTTTATTATGTAAGCCTCGCAAAGTGACTTCAGACCTGAACTGGTCTCTAAAAATTGTGTTTTTGAAAATTTCTGAAAAATTTCAAGATTTGCTTCTAAACTTCTAAGCCTTGTAACATCCCCAAAAAATAAAATTACATTTCCCCATATGTCTACTTCATGTTTGGATCATTTTGGGGATAAGTAATAACTATTTTTGGAGGTATTACTATGTATTATAGAAGTAGAGGAATTGAAACTTGGAAATTTGCAATTTTTTGCAAAATATTGGTAAATTTGGTATTTTATTTTTACTTTGTTTTTTTGTCACATATTGTATTTCATGACACTGGTAAAATCTCAGAATGGCCTGGATAAGTCAAAGCGTTTTAAAGTTATCAGCACTTAAAGTGACATTGGTCAGATTTGCAAAAAATGGCCAAGTCCAGAAGGTGAAATAAGGGGTTAAGGACTCTCCACCTACCTCTAACTTTGTCATTGGTTCCGATATGGACCATGGATCTTCTCCAGCCCCTACCAGTAATCTGTCAACCCAATCCACGATGTGTCGAACTCTAGCGCCAGGAAGACAGCACATTGTTCGGCGATCATGGTCTTTGTGACAGATTGCCCTATCTGTTCCCCTAATAATGGAGTCTCCCACTACCAGCATCTGTCTGGCCTGCCCTGCTCTCCTGGTTCCCTGTTTTCTGGAGCTGACATTTCCCTGACTGGCAGAGGAAGTGTCCGGCTGCAGCAGTGATGTCCCTGGACTGACATCCCCCACATCTGCCAAAAGTGCAAACTTGTTGGGGTGTGTCAGATCAGAGCTAGCCTCCCAGGCACTCTTCCCTCTACCCCGCTTTCAGTTACCCAGCTAGCTACTTCACGTACCTCAGCCTCGTCTCTGTCACCCTCCCCCTCATCTACCCCAAAGAGTGCTTGCTCGGTGAGAAGCAAACTTTTGCAAATTGTCAATGCCTCTCAGTTGGCAACTTGCCCGTTTAGAGACTCTATTTGCGATTCCAAACGGGTAATTTGCTCACATCTTGAACAAAGATACACCCTCAAACGGCTGTTCCAGGACTGCATACATCATGCAAGATGTGCACTAGATTGCGTTATCAATTGTGCAACACATACTAAATGGGGATTACACCACAAAAGCAAAAAGTAAAATATAATGTAGTAATAAGAAACTGGCTAATCGCAGTCCCCCACTGAAGTCCCTGAATCTAAAGTCACTTAATCTTAAGTCACACACTTAATCAACCACGCGTTGCGTTCATATCCTCATTTTCAAACTGTTAGTACAAAAGTTAAACAAGGGGGAGAGACTGACAGTGGGGGCACACGTGGGACCCAGGGGCGTAGCTAATGGCTCATGGGCCCTGGTTCTAGAGTTCAGCTTGGGGGGGCCCCCCTTCCCTCAGTGCTTTTTGGCCAGGGGCAGGAAGCACAAGGCCCTCGTGCTGCCCGAGGCAAAAATTGAAACTGCACCCCCTTGAGCCAGAGGTATAACTTGACCAGCATGCACTTTCTATAATACTGGTGTCTTCTTATGCACCACAAGGGTCTTTGGGCCCCCTCAGGCTCCTGGGCCCGGTAGCGACTGCTACCTCTGCACCCCCTATAGCTACGCCCCTGGTAGGACCAAACTATCCCTACGAGGACCCTGATTAGTACCTCAACCCACAGGAACACCCTGATGGTGGATGGCCTGTGGTCTCGTGCCTGCCCTGACTCACCCTCGTATTACCCTAAACATCCCAATGCGTTTCCCCAATTATAGTTTCATCAGGGGAGAAATACTGGGTAAAAAAAAACTAACAAAAATGCAAGGATTACGGTAAATCCAAAATAAATCAACTAAATAATATGAAAATCAATACATAATTCAAAAATTTGAAAAGATATCAATACAATTGTCTATGCACCAGATGATAAACGGAGATGATTTATATCAACATGATTGTTAATGCACCATATAGTCAGCAAGCTAATTTCTCAATTTACCAGCAACTTATAGGCCAACATGATTAGTACCTGATTGATCAAAGTTCCATGATTCCATAAGTATAATTTAAGTAAACCATACATGTATAATTCATCACATACAGTCAGGTCCATAAATATTGGGACCGACACAATTCTAACATTTTTGGCTCTATACACCACCACAATGGATTTGAAATGAAACGAACAAGATGTGCTTTAACTGCAGACTGTTAGCTTTAATTTGAGGGTATTTACATCCAAATCAGGTGACTGGTGTAGCAATTACAACAGTTTGCATATGTGCCTCCCACTTGTTAAGGGACCAAAGGTAATGGGACAATTGGCTTCTCAGCGGTTCCATGGCCAGGTGTGTGTTATTCCCTCATTATCCCAATTACAATGAGCAGATAAAAGGTCCAGAGTTCATTTCAAGTGTGCTATTTGCAATTGGAATCTGTTGCTGTAAACTCTCAAGATGAGATCCAAAGAGCTGTCACTATCAGTGAAGCAATCATCATTAGGCTGAAAAAACAAAACAAACCCATCAGAGAGATAGCAAAAACATTAGGCATGGCCAAAACAACTGTTTGGAACATTCTTAAAAAGAAGGAATACACCGGTGAGCTCAAACACCAAAAGACCCGGAAGACCACGGAAAATAACTGTGGTGGATGACCGAAGAATTCTTTCCCTGGTGAAGAAAACACCCTTCACAACAGTTGGCCAGATCAAGAACACTCTCCAGGAGGTGTATGTGTGTCAAAGTCAACAATCAAGAGAAGACTTCCCCAAAGTGAATACAGAGGGTTCACCACAAGATGTAAACCATTGGTGAGCCTCAAAAACAGGAAGGCCAGATTAGAGTTTGCCAAATGACATCTAAAAAAGCCTTCACAGTTCTGGAACAACATCCTATGGACAGATGAGACCAAGATCAACTTGTACCAGAGTGATGGGAAGAGAAGAGTATGGAGAAGGGAAGGAACTTCTCATGATCCTAAGCATACCACCTCATCAGTGTAGCATGGCATGGGCATGTATGGCTGCCAATGGAACTGGTTCTCTTGTATTTATTGATGTGACTGCTGACAAAAGCAGCAGGATGAATTCTGAAGTGTTTCGGGCAATATTATCTGCTCATATTCAACCAAATGCTTCAGAACTCATTGGATGGCACTTCACAGTGCAGATGGATTATGACCCAAAGCATACTGCAAAAGCAACCAAAGAGTTTTTTAAGGGAAAGAAGTAGAATGTTATGCAATGGCTAAGTCAATCACCTGACCTAAATCCGATTGAGCATGCATTTCACTTGCTGAAGACAAAACTGAAGGAAAAATGCCCCAAGAACAAGCAGGAACTGAAGACAGTTGCAGTAGAGGCCTGGCAGAGCATCACCAGGGATGAAACCCACCGTCTGGTGATGTCTATGTGTTCCAGACTTCAGGTTGTAATTGACTGCAAAGGATTTGCAACCAAGTATTAAAAAGTGAAAGTTTGATTAATAATTATTATTCTGTCCCATCACTTTTGGTCCCTTAACAAGTGGGATTGTCTCTGGGTTTAAACGTATTATTAAAGTGCTAAAAATTAACATTTATTGCTTGTCCTTAAAATTTCTAAACTAGAACTGACGTGATTAAAAATATCAGCCATGTATGCCTTGTCACTTGTAGTGATCTAAGTATTTTTGTGAGACCACTAGGGGGCAATCTTCACTTGTGGCTGCCTGACTACCTCCACTATCTCCACACAGCTCTTGCCGTGCTTAGTTTGATGCACACTGTTTGTTTCACAGTGCGCTGCCTCCTGATAGCGAATGCCCTCCTAGTGTTCACTTGTTACTTATTATTGTATCAGAACTCATTGCTTTGCATGACCTGGCTGGCTAAAATATAACATATCACTCTCTGCCCCCCGACATGTTTTACCAAACATTACACAAATATGCCCAGTGCTGAGTTGCAATGCACAGGATCACCGAGCAAATCACTCAGAGGTGGTCCATAGATAATGTGCATTGAACCTCATGGTGCCAGCGATACAGATGTTGCTGACAACGCCTACACCAATACATCATTGTGGTCAAGAGACCTCTCACATGTCCCATGATTACATTGGTGGCAATTAGGCTGGTGCATAGACAGATGTACGGATGGATGTGTAACAGATGCCACTAACTTCGCCCTATTTATAGGGCTTATGCACGCGTCGAACCCACATTGCTTCCGGTGAATTGAGCGCACGCAAACTCCACGTCCACTAACTTCGCACTGGACTTCCTGTCTATGGAACGCAAATGCTTTCCACATAGTCCCTCCACTTCCTGAATAGATATGGAAGAGCGAATCCGACTGCTTCAATCATATAATATAGAGGGACCCTCTTTGGGCTTATGGAGGTCCAATTAAAATGGCAAACACAGTGATAAAGAGGTAATCTATAGCTAAGGGGGGCCATTATAAATAAAAAACTTTATAAAATAAACCCGTGCTCCGTTACGGGTGCACAACCATGATAGTATTCTGCATCCAGTAAAGACTACCTGAAGTGGATAATTAATATACTAGGAGGCCCCTAGTTACTAAGGGCTACCACAATCCAGAAATATCATAAGATATAATTATCTACTGAAACTTCACGTGTCGATGTATATGGCCAGATTCAGTCCCTACTCAATGCTTATGTTGAAAAACCTAAAAAGAAAACTGAAAAAGAGAGAAATGGAACATGCTGTCCATTCCTCACTACACCAGAGACACCAGGCAAAAATCAGTAATCTATAGAAAACATAAGAACGTCAATCTCTCATTGAGTCCAATTGGGGACTGGGATCGAAAACGATAAATCCATTCAGATTCCCTTTGGAGAGTCCGTCGATCCCAGTTCCCACTGTGAGGGCAATTACCCCAGCGTCTATGATTACGAATTCTGAATTCAAATAGCGTATGTGCACCGAGAAGACACCTTCCTCCCAGTTTTTGTCCCTTTTCTTGACCCTCTGAGGAGTTAGAGGTTATTCCAGCAATTAAATCGACTAAAGTACGGTTGTTGCAGGCCAGATTCTTACCCTTTACAGGATCTATACCAACACACTGCACCAGGCTGTTTGAATTCGAGTCATTGCAGCCAAATTTGTCATGAGGGCTAAAAGACATACCTTTTGACTGTATTTTCAAGCAATAACAGTGTGTCCAACTTGGAAAGCATGACACATTGCAGTACATGTTCTTGTTCCTGGGGGTAGAGCTATAATCCAACTGGTGACCCTGATCTGTTTACCATGAGCCAGGGGGGCTCCGCCCATCCTGCAATGGGTAAAGGTAACTCCCTGTTTCATGCCTGTGAAAAAGATAGTAGAGTTGGCCAGTTCAGCCAATTCAGAAAAACTGAGGGGCACGGCGAAATAGGGCATACTGGCTGAACTCACAGGACTGTGAGTACAGATCCAACAGTCTCTCAATTTTCATTTATTCCTTCAAACAGCACCTGATGGTGCTGTATCAAAGCATTGTCCCATTCATCATTCAGTGGACGAAACACTGCTAACACGCTCAAGGTCAGAGCCACTATCAGCAGACGGACCTTCATCCTGTGGTTCCAAGACTTTCTTGCAGTGATAAGCGTGTATCCAGTTGGATTTTCCTTCAACCTTTACAGCGGTGTGGGTGGTCAACAGTACTTGAAAGGGACCATCGAATCTTGGAACTAGTCCTTTTCTCACATGCCTTTTTATCACCACCCAGTCCCCGGGCTGCAAGTTGTGAGTTCCTTCTACTGAGTCAGGATCTGCAAGTGAAGCAAACACCTGTTTATGCATGTATTCTAGCCTTTTTGTGAGGGCCCGTATGTAACTGGTCAGACTGTCATTATTCATCTGCAGCTGCTGGGGAAAGTACAACCCTAACCTGGGGGCACTTCTAAACAGGATCTCAAATGTGGAAAACCCTGTCCTCTTGTTTGGGGTAGTACTTGCTGAATATAGAGCCAGAGGCAAGCACTCTGTCCAGGGCCTCTGGATCTCCCGCATGGCCTTTTATCCATCCAAGCGCTCAACTCGGAAAGCTTGGATCACCCCTAATGCTTTCATAACTTCACTCATCACTTCAACTGCGAAATGAGAACCTCTATCTGACTCAATAACTTCAGGAACACCATGCCTGCATATCAGTTCACTGACCAGTTTCTTTGCCGTATTCTTGGCATTTGCTTTTGCTATTGGGAAGGCTTCCGGCCAACCTGAAAAGAGATCAACACACACGAGAACGAATTCATACACTCCTACCTTTGGTAGTTGTATATAGTCTATCTGCAATGTCTGAAACAGGTAAAGTGGCCTGGGGGGGGGGGGGGGGGGGGGGGTGTTTGCTTGGAGTCTTCACCACTTAACCGGGGTTATTCAATGCACAGAGAACCCTGAAGCAATCCACCCTGTATTAACCACACTTACCATGGCACCTTTTGATAGGTGAGTGGGCCCGTGGGTCTCCTGAGCCATAGCTGGGTACAGAGAGCATGGTAGACAAATTTTGTCCTTGTTTTTCCATACTCCTTGGTCATCTGGTCTAGCCCTTTAGTCCACAGTTCTTTCTCTTCAAGTGGGGCCTGCTCAAGCAACTTAATTAAAATGTCTTTAGATATATCCACGGGCTTTAAGGCTCTTACCGGGGTGGCATCAGCATTTATTGGCTGGAGCGCAGCCTTGTCTGCTCTGCTATTGCCTTTTGCCTCTACCATGGTACACCTTGTGTGAGCCTTTACCTTTACAATAGCAACTTCTTCTGGCAACAGTAAAGAGTTCATCAGTTTAAGCACGGAGTCTTTGTTTTTAATGGGCTGACCTGCAGAGGTTAGAAAGTCTCTAGCCTGCCATATGAGTCCATAGTCATGTGCAATACTAAAACCATACCTTGAATCTGTATAGATGTTCACCTTCTTCCCCTCAGGCAATTTACACGCCTCAGTGAGTGCCTTCAGCTCTGCCTCCTGCGCAGACATGTGCGGAGGGAGTGGTTCAGCAACAGCTACCTCATGCTGTGTGACCACTGCATATGCAGTGTGGAATCGGCCATCCTCTCCCATATTCCTGTTTCCATCTACAAAACACTAAAAATCTGAGTTATCAAGAGGTTATTCATGAGAAAATCCAGAAGTTTCTTGTTGCATCAACTATATACAATCATGAGGAGCATTTTCCGCTAAATCAGACAAAAGGCTACCTGTGCTACCCTCCCCCATTTCTGAATCTGTAATTGGTAACAAAGTAGCAGGATTCAGAGTAGTACATCTTTTGAAAGAAATTAGGAGGGCACATTGGAGTCTGAGTTGTCTAGCCATAGAAATATGTTTTGGTTGCACCTATGTGAGAATGCCTGGCCTGTATGTCATACAGTTGTGCAAACACCTCATGTTTCCATTCCTCCCCCCACACTTCCTGAAACTCAAACTGATTGCTAAAAAGGAAATTGTGGGGAAGGGGGTGCGTGTGGGTGCAATCTATACACAGAAACTGCCATGTCTTCACAGCTGCTCATTCATTTCATTGCCTGCACTGCCGCGACTGTCTTGACACAGGAGGGGGCGCTGCGGGTAACTTGGTTTAACCTGGCTGACTGTGACCCTGAATTTTAAAACAGAACAAGTTAAATTACTCATCATATTTTGGAATACTCGGGGCTGGGGCTGAGGTTATGCAAGGCTTCATTGTATGAAAATTATTCACTGCCTCTTCTGTCAGATGAAATGGGTCAGATAACAGACAATCACACAGAGGCTGCATTAACATGGAGGCATGTCTAATCCAGTATGACACCAATCCCAAAAACACCCTTAGGCTTTGTGCTCCTTTGGGCACTTTAATCCTTTCAACAGCCTCCCTTCTATCTGGGGTTTTCAAAATTGTCACCTTAACTTCTCTAGGAACATGAACCATCCTGTAACTGACAGGCAGCCCCTTAACCACCTCAGCCCCCAGTGCTTAAACACCCTGAAAGACCAGGCGACTTTTTACACTTCTGCACTACACTACTTTCACCGTTTATTGATCGGTCATGCAACTTACCACCCAAATTAATTTTACCTCCTTTTCTTCTCACTAATAGAGCTTTCATTTGGTGGTATTTCATTGCTGCTGACATTTTTACTTTTTTTGTTTATTAATCGAAATTTAACGATTTTTTTGCAAAGAAATGACATTTTTCACTTTCAGTTGTAAAATTTTGCAAAAAAAACAAGATCCATATATAAATTTTGCTCTAAATTTATTGTTCTACATGTCTTTGATAAAAAAAAAAAATGTTTGGGTAAAAATAAAAATGGTTTGGGTAAAAGTTATAGCGTTTACAAACTATGGTACAAAAATGTGAATTTCCGCTTTTTGAAGCAGCTCTGACTTTCTGAGCACCTGTCATGTTTCCTGAGGTTCTACAATGGCCAGACAGTATAAACACCCCACAAATGACCCCATTTCGGAAAGTAGACACCCTAAGGTATTCGCTGATGGGCATAGTGAGTTCATGGAAGTTTTTATTTTTTGTCACAAGTTAGTGGAATATGAGACTTTGTAAGAAAAAAAAATAATAAAAAATCATCATTTTCCACTAACTTGTGACAAAAAATAAAAAATTCTAGGAACTCGCCATGCCCCTCACGGAATACCTTGGGGTGTCTTCTTTCCAAAATGGGGTCACTTGTGGGGTAGTTATACTGCCCTGGCATTTTCCAGGGGCCCTAAAGTGTGGTAAGTAGGTAAATGACCTGTGAAATCCTAAAGGTGCTTTTTGGAATGTGGGCCCCTTTGCCCACCTAGGCTGCAAAAAAGTGTCACACATGTGGTATCGCCGTATTCAGGAGAAGTTGGGCAATGTGTTTTGGGGTGTCTTTTTACATATACTCATGCTGGGTGAGAGAAATATCTTGGCAAAAGACAACTTTTCCCATTTTTTTTTTTTTTTTTTTTTATACAAAGTTGGCATTTGACCAAGATATTTATCTCACCCAGCATGGGTATATGTAAAATGACACCCCAAAACACATTCCCCAACTTCTCCTGAATACGGCGATACCACATGTGTGGCACTTTTTTGCAGCCTAGGTGGGCAAAGGGGCCCACATTCCTTTTATGAGGGCATTTTTAGACATTTGGATCCCAGACTTCTTCTCACGCTTTGGGGCCCCTAAAATGCCAGGGCAGTATAAATACCCCACATGTGACCCCATTTTGGAAAGAAGACACCCCAAGGTATTCAATGAGGGGCATGGCGAGTTCATAGAAATTTATTTTTTTTGGCACAAGTTAGCGGAAATTGATTTTTATTTTTTTTTTCTCAGTCTCCCTTTCCGCTAACTTGGGACAAAAATTTCAATCTTTCATGGACTCAATATGCCCCTCACGGAATACCTGGGGGTGTCTTCTTTCCGAAATGGGGTCACATGTGGGGTATTTATACTGCCCTGGCATTCTAGGGGCCCTAAAGCGTTAGAAGAAGTCTGAAATATAAATGTCTAAAAAATTTTAAGCAATTTGGATTCCGTGAGGGGTATGGTGAGTTCATGTGAGATTTAATTTTTTGACACAAGTTAGTGGAATATGAGACTTTGTAAGAAAAAAATAATAATTTCCGCTAACTTGGGCCAAAAAAATGTCTGAATGGAGCCTTACAGGGGGGTGATCAATGACGGGTGATCAATGACAGGGGGGTGATCAGGGAGTCTATATGGGGTGATCACCCCCCTATAAGGCTCCATTCAGATGTCCGTATGTGTTTTGCGGATCCGATCCATGTATCCGTGGATCCGTAAAAATCATACGGACATCTGAATGCAGCCTGACAGGGGGGGGTGATCAATGACAGGGGGGTGATCAGGGAGTCTATATGGGGTGATCACCCCCCCGGAAGGCTCCAGGGAGACGCCTGTATGTGTTTTGCGGATCCGATCCATCTATCAGTGGATCCGTAAAAATCATGCGGACGTCTGAATGGAGCTTTACAGGGGGGTAATCAATGACAGGGGAGTGATCAGAGAGTCTATATGGGGTGATCACCACCGTCATTGATCACGCCCCTGTAAGGCTCCATTCAGACGTCCGTATGCGTTTTGCGGATCCGATCCATCTATCAGTGGATCCGTAAAAATCATGCGGACATCTGAATGGAGCTTTACAGGGGGGTAATCAATGACAGGGGGGTGATCAGGGAGTCTATATGGGGTGATCAGGGGTGATCAAGGGTTAATAAGTGACAGGGGTGGGGGGGAGTGTAGTGTAGTGGTGCTTGGTGCAACATATTACTGAGCTACCTGTGTCCTCTGGTGGTCGATCCAAACAAAGGGGACCACCAGAGGACCAGGTAGCAGGTATATTAGACTCTGTTATCAAAACAGCGTCTAATATACCTGTTAGGGGTTAAAAAAAATCACATCTCCAGCCTGCCAGCGAACGATCGCCGCTGGCAGGCTGGAGATCCACTCTCTTACCTTCCGTTCCTGTGAGCGCGCGCGCCTGTGTGCGCGTGTTCACAGGAAATCTCGCGTCTCGCGAGATGACGCATATATGCGTGACTGTGGGCAGGGCTGCCACCTCCGGAACGCGATCCTGCGTTAGGCGGTCCGGAGGTGGTTAACTGGGTTTCTTCTTTAGTATCAATTAGGTAACAACCGTACTGTCTTTATCTTTAGTTTAACTGGCTCAGATTCACGGACAAAAACTGTTTCTCCCATAAATCCCACAGCTGGTAAATAACAAGGGGTTAACTGATAAGGCTGCAAGAAACTCTTTCTTACTTTCTCTCACTATTTGTCTGGCAGTTTTCCTCTTTTGCTTCCCGGACTTAGACCATGGGGACCATACCAAATGTCTCCGTCCAATCCCAGGATTTGGGTCTGGCTCACAAGGCACTTTAACACCCCAAATCTTGAATTACATAATTTGCCGGCCGGGCTTCCCCTAGGTCCTCCTCCCTTGGATCATAATCCTTTTGATACATCTATTTAAAACGTACCCTAGGTCCTCCTTCCTCAGACAGTTCTTCTGGTTCACCCATTCTAGGTCATCCTCCCTCCGTCAGTCCTTCTGGTTCACCTAGTCAGGACTTACACACAGACCACCTTGAGGACCCACCAGGTCTATAATAACCTTAACACGGGGTGTCCCTTACAAGTACCCAGCTCTCCGTCTCCATATGTTCGCTATCTCAGCAAACTGAGTTCTTCTGCGGCAGTAATTCTTGCATGTACATTCAACCCAAACACCCCTTACTCCCTGAGACGGATGGCAGTCACAACCGGACTTCATGAGTCGCTACTTCAAAGAATCAGTACAGGAATTTCCTTTGCTACATTGCACTGTTTTTTCCCCTCACCCATGACGGCACCCTGTGCGACTCAGGACCTCCCATCAGGACAGGAAACCTGAGAAGATAAAAAGGACACACCTCCACACAACACCAGTTCAGGTTTCCTGTCCTCCGGATGGGAGATCCTGAGAAGCAGCACTGCTGAAGACGTACCTCCAAGACACCGGAGCTGGGGAAGGTCTGTGGCTGAGTGCCGTGGGAAGTCCTATCCCTGGGGAGCGGTAGTTCTGTGGCCGTGCCGGAAGCCGCTCCCCATAAGTCTGCCTGCGCCTGCCCTCTCTCCGGCCCTGCGGGGAGCCGCTGTGGCCGTGTCCAGGCGGCTCCCCATGCTCTTCCTCGCTCTGCCCAGTTCGTGCTTATGCGCATGCGCGGGGCTGTCTCCTGGAGATGATGTCGGGGGGGGGGGGGGGCTTAGCCCGTGCAGGACCCGGAAGTAGAGGCCGAAGCGCGTCCTTTAAAATACAAATACGGCGGCAGGTTCAGGCAGCCAGCTGGGGCACAATTTGGAAGTGCCACGTAGCGATCCTGGTTGCAATCATGTCGGAGCCTACAGAAGGACGCGCTGAACCCCAGGAACCCTTAAGGCCTGCAAGTCCGGTACCGGTCTGAGGATGGGGAAAAAAGGAAAAGCTTCAGGGTGAGAGCGTTCCTTTTTATTCTAATATGGTGTTTCTTATGATTGTTTTTAGATCCCTAAACCACCTAAAAAATCGTCTTCTAAGACAAGACACAAGGAATGTGCGGAATGTAAAGTGCCCCTATCTACATCTTATCAGAAGGCGTTATGCTCAGCGTGTATAGATAATCTGGTAGCAGAGCAATCCCAGACCCTTACTAAATCCATGAAGTCTATTATTAAGGCGTCCTTTAAAGCATTCAGTAAGAGCCGTGCCAGGTCCCCAGATAAACCAGGGAAGGATACAGAGTACGACAGTATTGAGTTGGACTCTTCCGAAGATGGCGGAGAATCCGGACAACTATTGACTAGTGATTCGGACTCCTCGGATGAAGATTATTCAGGGGGATCCTTCTTTTCCCCAGAGGACACGCAGCCGTTATTAAAAGCGGTCAGAGCAACCATGCAATTAGAAGAAGTTAAGCAGACCAGATCAGTTGCGGACCAGGCCTTTCAGGCATTAGGCCCTAAAAAACATCGGGTCTTCCCTATTCATGATAACATGCAAGCGATCATCAATAGAGAATGGAAGAATCCTGATAGAAAGTTTTTCTTACCCTCCTCGGTGAAAAGGAAATATCCTTATGAAGAGAAAGTTTCCTCCAGCTGGGATAGGGCCCCTACGGTAGATGCTCCAGTCGCTAAGATAGCTAAGAGATCTGCCCTCCCCTTTGATGATCTGGGTTGCCTGTCGGACCCATTAGATAAGAAAGCAGATATATACCTTAAACGGGCATGGGAAACTTCCGCTACTTGTCTTAGACCCGCAGTGGCAGCCACTTGGGTATCCCGGTCCTTAAGATTGTGGATTGAACAGCTAGAGAAACATCTTGGAGAAAAAAAGCCCAGGGAGGATATCTTAGCTTCTCTTCCCACCTTTGCTAAAGCGGCAGATTTTTTAACCGATGCTTCTACGGATGTTATGCGCTTTGCTGCCAAATCCTCAGCTATGACGAATGCGGCTAGAAGAGCCATTTGGCTTAGGTCATGGAAGGGTGACCAGGGGTCTAAGGCCAGACTGTGTGCCCTTCTGTGTGAGGGTCATAGATTGTTTGGATCCTCCCTGGATGACATCTTGGAGAAGGCATCTGACAAGAAAAAAGGGTTTCCTGTCCCTCAAAAACCCCCCTTTTTTCGTAAACCCCAGCAGGGCTTTAGAAAACAGAGGGGTAAGCCCTTCGATAGGAAGGAAAGGGATAGATTTCCAAGAAAAACTAGCGGTTTCCTGTTTAAATCCCAGGATAACAAACCAAAAGACAAGCAATGACGCCAGACTCCAGGTTGGGGGGAGACTCTCTGCCTTTCTCCCGGCTTGGGCGAACGTCACCCAAAACAAGTGGGTTTTGGGGGGTATAGCGGAGGGATTCAGGTTAGAGTTCCGCTCCTATCCCCAAGTCTTTTTCACCCACACTCCAACTCCAAAGGATCCTCTAAAATCCACAGTTCTGGAGAGAGAGGTTTAGTTATTGTTGGACAAAGGAGTGGTTTGCCAGGTCCCAGGGAGGGAGGAGGGCAGGGGGTTTTACTCCCCACTCTTTTTAATAAAGAAACCCAATGGTTCCTTTCGTATGATTCTGAACCTAAAACGTCTAAACAAATTCCTGAGATACAAGAAATTCCGGATGGAAACTATAAAGACAACTTTAGACCTGTTATATCAGGGTTGCTGGATGGCAAGTATAGACTTAGAGGATGCCTATTATCACGTCCCAATTCACTCTTCCTCCCAAAAGTATTTAAGGACGGCTGTCCAAGTAAGGGGCCAACTTCTGCACCTGCAATACAGGGCACTGCCGTTTGGGGTCTCTCAAGCCCCGAGAATTTTCACCAAGGTCGTGTCTGAGATGGTGGCATTCCTTCGATCATCTGGGATAGTAGTAGTACCATATCTGGACGATTTTTTGTTCATAGCCCAAACAAGGGAGCAGTTACAAGCAGAGCTCGTCCTGGTGTGCTCTCTGTTGAAGGATCTGGGGTGGAGAATGAATCAAGAGAAATCTTGTCTAACCCCTTCTCAAGTTTGCACCTTTTTAGGAATGCAGCTAGATTCTACAGCTCAGAAGACATTCCTCCCTCAGAAGAAAGTGTCCTCGACAATAGAGCATGTTTGGTTCCTTTTCCGGTCCTTCCAATGTTCCATCAGGGAGGCGATGGCAGTACTGGGGCACCTGACGGCTACAATTCCAGCCGTACCATTCGCTCAGATCCACACGAGACCGTTACAGTCAGATATCTTGAAGATTTGGAATGGTCTTCCACAAACACTAGAGAGAAAATTTCATCTTTCCTCCAGAGCAAGGTACTCCCTTCTGTGGTGGACGTCCGAGAAGAACCTCTCGATAGGAATGCCTTGGTCCTTCATGGAACCCATGCTGATAACGACAGACGCCAGTCCGTGGGGCTGGGGAGCTCATTCAGAAGGAAAATACTGGCAGGGAAGATGGGATTTAAAAACCCGGGTCTGCACGTCAAATTACAAGGAGCTCAAGGCGGTAGAAAGAGTACTAAAGGTGGCAGTTCCAGAGGTCTCCAACAGAAAGTTGGTATTTTACTCGGACAATTCAACAACAGTGGCCTATATAAATCATCAAGGCGGGACAAAAGTACCATCCCTAATCTTCCTCTGCCAGGAAATTTTCAAAATAGCGGAAGACAGGAACCTGGTCTTATCCGCAATACACTTGAAGGGGAAAGAGAACACGGTGGCCGATTTTCTAAGTAGAGTAGAACTCAGGCAGGCAGAGTGGAGTCTGAACGAGGAAGTTTTTTCCCAGATTGTAACAATGTTTGGGACCCCAACTATAGATCTCTTTGCCACCCGGAAGAATAGGAAGACAAGGAGATTCTTCTCCCTAGATTACACAGAGAATCCTACAGCGGTAGACAGTCTGGCTCAAGATTGGAGCCAGGAACTCGGCTATGCCTTCCCACCTATTTCCCTAATCCCGCAGGTTCTGAAAAAAGTACGGACGGAGGGAGCCACCATAATCATGATAGCCCCAAAGTGGCCCAAGAGAATCTGGTACCCCACCCTCTTAAGTCTAGCCAGAGGCCCTCCCTGGGTGATCCCTCCGAGGGAGGATCTACTCTCCCAGGGGCCCGTATGGCATCCCAATCCGGGGATTCTTCAGTTGGCAGTATGGAGATTGACAGGGACATCTGGTTGAAGAGAGGGCTTTCTAGCAAAGTTGTTTCCACCCTTCTAGGTAGCAAAAAAGCGTCAACAGCTAGGAAGTATAATAGGGTGTGGAATGTCTTTTTCTTCCTTTTTGGGTTCTAGCCCTGATCCATTTAGTCCTCCTGAAATCCCTAAGGTTTTGGACTTTCTACAAGCAGGGTTAGACAAAGGGCTCAAGGCCTCCACCTTAAAAGTTCAGGTGTCGGCCTTGAGCTACTTTTTTGACTTCCAATTAGCAAACCACCCGTGGGTCAAGAGTTTCCTTTCTGCCGCTGCCAGAATCTGTCCTTCCGTTAGACCTCTTTCCCCTCCTTGGGACCTAAATAGGGTCTTGACGGCCCTAACCGATAGACCCTTTGAGCCCTTACTAGAGGTTCCCATTGACATCTTATCCATTAAGATGGCTTTCCTCCTGGCTATTACCTCGGCTAGGAGGATCTCGGAGATCCAGGCCTTTTCGGCATTTCCGCCCTATACGATCATCCAGGATGACCAGATAGTTATCAGGCCCTTGCCTTCTTTTCTTCCCAAGGTTGTCTCCGATTTTCATAGGAGCCAAGACATTGTGTTGCCTTCCTTTTTTCCTAACCCCTCCAATAGCTTGGAGGAAAAGTTTCATTGCTTGGATGTCAAGAGATGCTTGTTAGTCTACTTAGATGTTACGGCTCCTTGGAGAAAGGACGAGAACCTCCTGGTTCAGTTTTTAGGAGGAAATAGGGGGAAAAAAGCATCCCGCGGGGTTATTGCTAGATGGGTGAAGAAGGCCATAGCTAGAGCTTATATTTCCCTGGGTCTCCCCCCTCCTTCAGGTTTTGGGGCCCATTCTACGAGGGCGGTGTCTACTTCGTGGGCTGAGAAAGCTGATGTATCGTTAGCCCAGATTTGCAGGGCGGCTACCTGGAGCTCCCCGCATACTTTTCTTAAACATTACAGATTACAGCTCCATTCTGATGCTTCCTTTGGAGAGAAAGTCCTTCAGGCTGTGGCCCCCCCCCTAGGTTCTACTTATAGTTTATCTCGCACAGGGTGCCGTCATGGGTGAGGGGAAAACAACATTGCTTACCGGTAATCGTTTTTCTCGATACCCATGACGGCACCCGATATTTCCCTCCCCAAGCAGAGAGATAGATATATATATATATATAATGTTGATGGCTTTTTGCCAGGTCTATATGACGTAATATAGATATAAAAAAAAAAAAAAAAGGGTTTTTAACCCTTTGTCACTTCTCTCCGGAGAACAATTTATTTCTTCTACTGGTGTTGTGTGGAGGTGTGTCCTTTTTATCTTCTCAGGTTTCCTGTCCTGATGGGAGGTCCTGAGTCGCACAGGGTGCCGTCATGGGTATCGAGAAAAACGATTACCGGTAAGCAATGTTGTGTTGTTTTGTTATTTATCATATTTTGTTTCCTTCTTCTGAGGGGAGACACAATTAACAAGCATACACGATAAAGATAAACCTTTCAACTTCTTGTTTACCCACTTGAACATTTACAAGACAAAAACAAGTGGCACCGCCCCTCTTTAACAACAAGCAGGGCTCACCTCACTGGCAGACAGGATTTTTCACCAACTTCCAAGGTTGACCTGCCGGTTGGACTACACCCTCTGCCCCCTCATCTGGCAATTCCTTCAGACTCTCACAGGCAGAAATCTCTTGTAGTCTCCGTCAGTCCCGTTCCTACGCTCAAAGCGCAACCTCCTGCCAGGGGAATTTTCTTGCCCTGGTTAATTGCTACCTGGGAGGCGCCTGACACACAACACAAACCACAGAAAACTCAGAAGAATATCCACAATAGAGTACATTTTCCTTCTCAGTCTGAAGTTCTAAAGACCCAAAATGTCAACACCAGTTACTACTCACAGTATGATCATCGTCCAGCAGCCAGCCAGCCGTGATGTAACAAAACAAAGCAACTAGAGGCAGGCAAGGTTGCATACCTTCTCATGAGGCCACGGTCCCCTCCTTTAAGTGCCTTTCGTAGTGCCCTGGAGGTCATTTGTCGGCTACCGATGCTTCATTCTCAAACACCCAGTTTCAACCTCACGAACTACTTTTATACATATGTCAACAACTCCTTTACATCTATGATCCCTAATCCAACCACCATAAGTTTGTTTGAACTTTTCCCACACTTCCACTAGACTCTTTGCTGTCTTGTAACCCTCTGGGACACTAAGATTATCAGCCATATCTGTCAGTTGTCCACAAGTTTTGTCATTCAACACCAAAGAATACAATTTCCTGATGTCAGTTTCTCATAGTCCTTACCTAGAGCTTCCTCACTTGTACCAGTCTAGAGACTAAAATTATTTTTCCAGCGAACCCGACTCAGTTTTCCACAGAACTTCCCCACTATATACCTAGTGTATTCTACACTGAGCCTCAGCTTATTCAACCCCTCAAGGGGTTCCAGGGCTCCTGATTACCCTTTTTGGTGTTTTTACTTATTTTCCGCAAAACATACCGGACAACAGATATCTATATCAGCAATCCCAGTTTACTGTCTCAAACGTCATAGTCAAAAGTCTTACCCAATAATCATAGGAATATCATCTCTTTAGAGTTCTTTACCAAGAACAGGCTGGACTGTAAATCGGCTTTTTAGACTCCAACTCCACACCGATTTGGACAGGCAGGAGATGAGGCACAGATTTTAGCAAGATTAAATCTCTTTAATCACCTTGCAGCGCTGCTTTAAGTGGATCTGTACGTCCTCTGACCGTGGTTATCGGGGTGTCGAGGGAAAGCCGATTAGTCCAGCCCCATGTTGGGGGCCAAGTTTTGTGAGGGCAATTACCCCTGCATCTATGATTATGGGTTCCGAATTCAAATGGCGTATGTGCACAGAGGCTGATACAAACACATAATGGTTGTAATCAGTAATCTACTTTATTATAATTTAGCAGACAATCTTATACCATGATTATTGGTAGATGCCCAGGGCCGGCTCCAGGTTCATGTGGGCCCTTGGGCGATAAAGCCTCAGTGGGCCCCCCTGGGGCATTTTGCATAACACACGTGTCAATAAAACTGCATGTATTATATATATATATAGTGCCAAATACAATAGACAGAACATGCTACAGTGTGGATATATGTGAATTAATCCTTATGTCCCTACTTAATTTTTATCTACCCAGTGTTTTAATCCCTCAGGTCTACTCACAGTATTCAGTTTTTCCTGTACACCCCCTAAAGAGAAACAGACAGGCATTGAATATGAAAATATTTTTTTTGAACATACTGTAAAGACATAAAACATTTGAAAAAGTATGAAAGGAAGTTAATGCAGAACACTATGAAATGTCTTGTTGGAGTCCAGCATTGATGGTCCAGAACTTTTTTGGCAGAACACAAAAGTGGTATCTTGTGTAAATCAGTTAAAACACTTTTCTACTTGTTTTTTCAGCTCCAAAAACATGGATTACCTGATTAAAGTCTACACATTCTGCTTCTTGAGATTCAATTGAAAGAACCGCCAGTGCATTTAATCTGTCTTGAGACATTTGGGACCTTAGGTAGTTTTTAATTAGCTTCAATTTACTGAAGCTCCTTTCAGCAGATGCAACTGAAACGGGCACAGTTAACAACTGCAATGCCAAAACAAGGTTTGGGAATGCCAGATTAAGTGAGTGGGAGAATATATACTTTAAAGTCTCCTGTGGGCACAGATGTTCAGATAATATCCTAGCCAGTGTCTTGATCTCTTCAAGCATAATTTCTCCATCAACTGCTGGGTCAGAGAATTTTAAACACTGGACCTGTAAGTTAAGTCAGCGGCATCTTTCTTAATGTCATATAGAAATCCAAACTTGTCTGTAAATGTTTGCAAAAAATTGAACCTTATTTCAATTTTACCAAGGGCAATTTCAAGCAGAGGCTTGAAGAATATTTCTTCAAATTCTTGCCTTGCATCTAAAAACGATGTTCCACTTGCCTGCTGTCATGCTGGCTCTTGACAGTTTTTGTCACTGCATTGCCGAGTTTTCTTCCTAACCCTGTGTCAGGTATTCAGTAGGTATATCCAGCTTTTCGCAAATACCAGATGCCTTACATTCAGCTTGTTTGAAATCTGACACCTTGTATTCTTTAAAAGCTGTGGTAATAGATTTTATAAGTACAATAACGCTTGAAACATTAATGTTTTTTGTTTGTACAGCCAGGCTAAGTTGGTTGACTTGGAGGAGAATGTCATACCATACTGTCATGCCCCACTCTGACGATGTGGGGAGGTCGGCCAGGATTGCAGCACGAGTTTAGTATTTGTTTTGGTGCCGTGCTGGATACGCCTCCCATCAGGTGCACTGGGTGGAGTCATTAGTTTAAATGATCTCCAGCTAAGTGCTCTGAGCAGATTATACTGATCATTTTGGTCTGGGAAGTTTGGAGGGAAGGTTGGCTGTCAGTTCCTGCTCTCAGAAGATAAGTGTCATTTCTAGTTTGGTTGTTTGTCATCTATCCCATCCAGGTTCTGTGCGAGCAGGCTGCTCCTATCTCCCCACTTCACCATCTCAGGGAGTTCAGAGTTTAATCAGTCCAGGCTGGAGGACACAGCACACCTAACTTCAAGGTCTGTCTGTGGGCTGAGTAGTGCAGGGAAAGAGGTCAGGGATAAACTAGGAGGTGACCCTTCCCCTGTCTCTCGTCCAGAGCCTGGTTGGTGTGTCATCTTTTATGCTTTGTGCACGTCCGCTGTGACATTATAATCCGCCATACTGTGACTGCCATTGCTCAGCGTTTATGTGATGGCGTCAATTGATGCACTGGTTGACCGCATGCAGGGTTTGTCACTGAAGGTTGCGGATCTGCGTAGTACGGTCACACAGTGTCAGAGGGTGTTGGCTTCAGGTACAGGTCAAATTGTTGGGGAGCCTAAAGTCACTCTTCCTGAGAAATTTGCAGGGGGTACTGATGATTTTTTCAGTTTCAAAGAGTTATGTAATTTGTAGTTTCGATTGTGCCCATTTTCATCAGGTAATGAGGATCAGAGGGTGGGTATCATCATGTCTTTGCTTAAAGGGGACGCGCAAACCTGGGCTTTTTCTCTGCTGCCCGGTTCTCTGGCCCTCCGGTTGGTGGAGGAATTTTTTTAAAGCCCTGGGATTGATTTACGATGACCCAGATCGAATTTCGATGGCAGAATCAAAATTACGTAACTTACTACAGGGTAAACATACTGCTGAGGTTTATTGCACAGAGTTTAGGAGGTGGGCTACTGAGTTGGGGTGGAACGACCCCGCGTTACGTAGTCAGTTTTGTCAGGGGTTATCTGAAAGGTTGAAAGATGCTCTGGCTTTTCATGAATACCCAGATACTTTGGAGAACGCAATGTCTTTGGCTATACGTTTGGATAGACGTATCAGAGAGAGGTGTAAGGGTCCCTTTGTGCAGGGGATTTCTCCCGCGTGTGGTTTTGTTTCACCAGCTGCCCAGGGTGATATTGCTTGTTACTCTGGGGTAGGGGAGGAACCCATGCAGTTAGGTCAGATGTCTTGCCATTCGGATAGTAGAGACTTTCGAAAAGTGCACAATCTATGTTTCTATTGTGGGAAGAGGGGTCATTTTTGTTTTTTCTTGTCCGTATGTGGAACCACAGGGGGAAGAGATAAAGAAAAAAGAGAAAAAAAAATAAAAAATCCCCTCACACTTGGTAGTATGAATGGTGTGGTGGAGCAGACTGGTATGCAAGTTCCCTGCAGTTCCCGTTTTCTCCTTTCAGCTATGGTGGCGCTAGAGTCTAGAAATGTGTTTGTTGATGATTTTCTTGATTGTGGCGCTGGGGTAAATTTAATTGACCTTTTTGTTTCTTCAGGACCTGGGACTAAGTACTTGCACGTTAGAGAACGAGATTCGTGTTTTTGCTATTGATTCTTCCCCTCTTTCTCAAGGGAGCCTTACTCACGTTGTTCATGGTATTCATTTAAGGGTGGGTGATTCACATGCTGAGATTATTTCCTGTTTCGTCATGAAGGATTTGCCAGCTCCAATAGTTTTGGGGTTGCCATGGTTGTCTAGACATAACCCAATTATAGACTGGCAAACGAGACAAATCATTGGTTGGAGCAAGTTTTGTTCGGATAATTGTCTTGTCACATCTATTTCTGAAGTGTCCGTTACGGCCTTGCCTCAGTATCTCTCGGATTTTTCGGATGTCTTTTCGGAGGGTGGGGCTCAGGAATTGCCCCCTCATCGTGACTATGATTGTCCAGTGAATCTCATTCCGGGGGCTAAGTTGCCTAAGTCTCGGCTCTACAACCTCTCTCAACCCGAGAGAGAGGTCATGCGAAAGTATGTAGCCGAGAGTTTGGCAAAGGGTCATATTAGACCATTTAAGTCTCCAGTGGCTGTAGGGTTGTTCTTCGTGACGAAGAAAGATGGATCACTGAGACAGTGTTTGGATTTCCGGGAGCTGAATCGTATTACAGTCCGGGATCCATATCCCCTGCCTTTGATCTCTGATCTTTTTGATCAGATTGTTGGAGCCAAGGTGTTCTCCAAGTTGGATTTGAGAGGAGCATACAATCTGATCAGGATCAAGGAGGGGGGATGAGTGGAAAACTGCCTTCAATACGCACGAGGGTCATTTTGAGAACCTGGTAATGCCTTTTGGGTTGACGAATGCGCCAGCGGTATTTCAGCGATTCGTCAATGATATTTTTCATCACTTGGTGGGGAGGTTCGTAGTAGTCTACCTAGATGACATTCTAATTTATTCTCCTGATCTGAAGACCCATCAGGATCATGTGAGACAAGTTTTGACGATTCTTCGGGAGAATAAGTTGTATGCCAAATTGGAGAAATGTTTGTTTGCGGTGCAAGAGCTTCCATTCTTGGGATACATGCTTTCTGATTCCGGTTTTCGTATGGACCCCGAAAAGGTCCGGGCGGTTCTGGAGTGGGACCGACCGGAGAATCAGAAAGCTTTGATGTGGTTTTTGGGGTTTACGAATTATTATAGAAAATTTATTTTGAATTATTCCACGCTAGTCAAACCTCTTACTGATATGACCAAGAAGGTCGCTGATGTCTCTGTCTGGTCGGATGAGGCATTACAGGCCTTTTCGGCTATTAAGGAGCGTTTTGCTTCTGCTCCCATTCTGGTGCAGCCGGATGTATCTCAGCCATTCGTGGTCGAGGTTAATGCATCAGAGGTGGGGGTTGGGGCGGTGCTTTCGCAGGGTCCTTCTCCTGGCAAGTAGGTCCCATGTGCCTTCTTCTCCAGGAAGCTCTCGGTCGCCGAGAGGAATTATGATGTTGGAGATAGGGAGTTGTTGGCCGTCAAGTTGGCCTTTGAAGAATGGCGTCACTGGTTAGAGGGGGCTTCTCACCCCGTTACTGTGTATACAGACCATAAGAATTTGGCTTACCTGCAATCTGCCAAGCGTCTGAACCCTAGACAGGCCAGATGGTCATTGTTTTTTACCAGGTTCAATTTCGTGGTTACCTTTCGCCCAGGGGTCAAGAACGTCAAGGCAGATGCCTTGTCTCGCAGCTTCCCCGGGGGAGGTGATTCAGAAGATCCAGCGCCGATTTTGGCGGATGGAGTGGTGGTTTCCGCTCTGTACCCTGAATTGGAGATGGAGGTATTGGGAGCTCAGGAGGGGGCTCCTGGTTCGTGTCCCCCAGGGAGGTTGTTTGTTCCTGAGGGCCTACGATACAAGGTGTTCAAGGAGCATCACGATACTGTTCTCGCTGGACATCCTGGTGGTAAGTCCACCTGTGATCTGGTGTCCCGGAGGTTCTGGTGGCCTGGGTTGCGTAAGAGTATTGAGAATTACATGACAGCTTGTGAAACCTGCGCTCGGTCAAAGGTTGCTCATACTCGACCGCCTGGTTCACTTCTTCCATTGTCTATTCCATCTCGTCCTTGGACGCATTTGTCCATGGACTTTATTACGGACCTGCCGAGTTCCTCCGGGAGAACAGTGATTTTGGTGGTAGTCGTTTCAGTAAAATGGCTCCCTTTATACCACTAACAAGTCTACCTAACGCTAAGACTCTTGCGCAGATTTTTGTGGATAATATTGTGAAATTGCACGGTATTCCTTCGGATGTGGTCTCTGATAGGGGCACGCAGTTTGTCTCCAGGTTTTGGAGGGCGTTCTGCTCTCGACTTGGCATTCAACTTTCTTTCTCGTCGGGTTTTCATCCACAGTCGAATGGTCAGACGGAGCGCACCAATCAAAACCTGGAGACCTACTTGAGGTGCTTTGTGGCTGAGAATCAGGAGGACTGGTCCTCATTCTTGTCACGGGTAAGTCGCCATTTTTTGGCGCATACGGTTTCCATCCCCAGTTTGGTACCTTTTCTGGGTCTGGTTCCTCCGGGATGCCAGAGGAGGAGAGATTCTTTTCTGCCTTGTCCTCTATCTGGCGGAGGATTCAAGGGAATTTGGAGAGGATGGGTGAGAGGTATAAACGAATGGCTGATGGGAGACGTGTGACTGGTCCGGACCTGTGTGTGTGGGTGATCTGGTGTGGTTGTCCACTAGGAATATCAAGTTGAGTGCCATCTTGGAAACTGGGTCCAAGATTTGTTGGTCCGTATAAAATTTCTGCGGTGATCAATCCTGTGGCGTTTCGACTGGATCTGCCGCAGACTTGGAGGATCCATGATGTCTTCCACAAGTCTTTACTAAAAAAATATGTTAAACCGGTGGTACCATCACCATTGCCGCCTCCTCCTGTTCTAGTCGAGGGAAACTTGGAGTTTGAGATCTCCAGGATTCTCGACTCGAGAGTTCTGCGGGGTTCCCTCCAGTACCTGGTGCACTGGAGGGGATACGGTCCTGAGGAGAGGATGTGGGTTCCGGCGTCAGATGTCAACGCCAGCCGACTGGTAAGGGCCTTTCATAGGTCCCATTCGGATAAGGTTGGTCCAGGGTGTCCGGAGGTCACCCGTAGAAGGGGGGGTACTGTCATGCCCCACTCTGACGATGTGCGGAGGTCGGCCAGGAATGCAGCACGAGTTTAGTATTTGTTTTGGTGCCGTGCTGGATCCGCCTCCCATCAGGTGCACTGGGTGGAGTCATTAGTTTAAATGATCTCCAGCTAAGTGCTCTGAGCGGATTATACTGATCATTTTGGTCTGGGAAGGTTGGCTGTCAGTTCCTGCTCTCAGAAGATAAGTGTCATTTCTAGTTTGGTTGTTTGTGTCATCTATCCCATCCAGGTTCTGTGCGAGCAGGCTGCTCCTATCTCCCCACTTCACCATCTCAGGGAGTTCATGGTTTTCTCAGTCCAGGCTGGAGGACACAGCACACCTACCTTCAAGGTCTGTCTGTGGGCTGAGCAGTGCAGGGAAAGAGGTCAGGGATAAACTAGGAGGTGACCCTTCCCCTGTCTCTCGTCCAGAGCCTGGTTGGTGTGTCATCTTTTATACTGAGTGCACGTCCGCCGTGACACATACACATAAAGAGACAAGGATTATGTGCATATGGAATCCAATAAAATCTTTGCTTCACTGTATGTGTCACTGAAATATTGGGTACCATGTAAAAAAAACTTCTAAAGCATCAACAAGTTGGGGAAACTGTAACAAAATAGCTTTCACTGATTCAAGGCGAGCACACCATCATGTCTGAGACAGAGCTTTAAGTGTCAGATGTGACAAATGCTCTGAAGCCACTTCCCACCTCTTAGTTCCTCTGGAGAAGAACACATAAATGTGATTCAACAGATCATAAAAATGTTTTGCTCGGCTTGAGCTCTCTGCAGCGTGCACTATTACGAGATTCCAGTTATGTGGAGAACATGGTACAAAGAAGGCATGAGGATTTTCTTTCTAAAACAATTGCCTGAACTCCTTTGTATTGTCCCCTCATATTAGCACCATTGTCATAGCACTGAACTCGAATGTATGACACGCACAGTCCATGATGTTCTGTCAGTCTTTCCAAAACAACACTTGCAAGACCTTTTCCAGTTATATCTGTGACAGCCAGAAATTCCAAAAAGCTTTCCTTGAATACCACTGTTTTGCTAACATCATCGATGTCCACATATCGCAGCACAAGTGACAACTGCTCTTGTTTGGAAAAATGTCTGGTGTGCAGTCTACAATGATGCTAAAATATTTAGCTTGTCTCACCTTTTTTATGATTATTTTAATTACTGCATCGGCAATTAAACGCAGAAATTTGTTTTGCATATCCTTGCTCAGATAATGCGCATTGGTTCCTTCTTTGGCATGTTGCAAGTGTTCCTTCAGAACCAGATCAAATTCAGAGATCAGCTCCAGTAATTGGCGAAAAATACCATTATGTTCTGTGAACACAGTATCTGATCCTCTGAATGGCAGGATGTTTTTTGCCATCCAGAAAATTACTTTCAGTAAACGCAACAATACTTTGCGCCATCTTTGTTCTTCCAAATGGAGTTGTCGACGCAAATCTTTGTCAATGGTAGTTTCTTTTTTTATGCTAGATTCCAGATCTTTCCATTTTGCATAATTAGACAGGTGGCTGCTAAATATTTCATAGGAATGCAAGGATCCCTTACCACTGACATGCTTCCAGTCTTTAAATCCATATGGGCTTGAGAAATTAGATTTAGCTTGATTGTCAAATAGCCTGCAACAAAAGCAATATATGGAATCTCCAAGCACTGAGTAAATGAGCCAATCTCATGGAACCTTTTTTTCCCACTACCCAGCAATCTGTAATAATGACCAGATGAGAATCTTCTTTTTGTACCATCTGGAAAATCTGTAAGTGGAAAATCTTCCAGCTTCACTTGCTTAGGGCCCCTTTTGATAGTTTGGCATCTCAGTAGATCAGTGATTACATCCGGCCATTCTGATGGATCATCAATAAGCTCTGGAAGAGGTCCAGAATTACAGGAAACGGTTTGCTGTCCTGGAGGGTCTACAACCAGTTCACTGACTTCTTCAATGTTCAAACATGCTTCTTGACAGGTAGTGACACTTGGTTGAATATCTGATGTAGTGCAAATGGAGGACTCTTCATTCTCTTTAGGTGTACTTTTCCTGAAGAAGCGGTTAATGGAAGCTAGCTTTTTTTGATTTTGTCTTCCAGTATCTGCTTCTCTTTTCTTTTTTGGCTTCCAGACTTGTGCTTCTTGGTGGGAGGTGCTTGTTGACCTGCTAATTCTTGGTCTTGATCCCTATTCATTTTGGCCTGAAAAAATTAATAAAATGAAGGCCATTCTTTTCTGTAGTGGTGTCCATGCAATATTTATTGCAGTCATTCTGTTTCTCCCAAACTTGTGTCTTCTGCTTGGTTCTTCAAGCTTCTTAATGATATGATCATGCTTTTGTCAATTTGTTTTGGTAGCAGATATAACTTGTAGTAAAGTCCCTGCTTCATGTGTAAAACAATTCATAATGCCATTTGGCAACACATAGCTTAATTAACCCTCCAATATGTGTTCTTTTTAATTTGGCAGTATTCTACAATTAAAAATGTAATGTACTTCTTTGAAATCAGCACAAATGGATTAAAGAAGGCGCTCAAACACCATAAATACTTGTCATCTGAACACTTGTTCCAGTGCTGAGCATACGTGTGTTTTAACAGTGGAGAGGAGTGTAATATGCTGTCAGACAAAGGGGAAGATAGTATCAAGCATGACCAAATTCAAAATAATTAATCTTACTTCTCCCCAACATCATGAAGGGAAGGTTGGGAGGCCCATACTTCACATAGGATAGTATTATGTATAAGATTGGAATGACAGAATGACAACCCTACTGTTCACTTAGTAAGGGCTCACGCAAACGTGAAATACAGCCGTTGTTCAGGCCATATTTTACGGACGGCATACGGCCCCATTGAATTCAAGTCCATGTAAAAAAAACTCGCCACCTGTCCTATTGTGATCTGTATTTTACGGATCAGAATAGGTGTGTCAATGTGCAGTCTAAGGAAACCTTGGACAGCACATGGATGCATATGGGTGGCAGCTGTGTTATTTTATTTTTTTTCTCCTCCGTGGTACGCGCAAAATGAATAAACAACAATGTCCTAATTTAGCAAATAATGCCAGACATAACCATAGGTCACTCATCAATCCACATATAGATTGTAGGTCCCAGATAAGAAAAAAAGTTTTCTGTGACTGCGGTGACACGTTGTTATCACGCAAAAATGGTAAGCTTCAGATGGTGAGTTCAGATGACTTGGTATCTGTAAGCTTGTGTGCATCAGTACCTGGAGGTATTTGAAGTAAACACAATGTAGATAAACTGCCCCTACCAATATCACCTATTCAGTCCCTTCCACGGTAATCACCTCAAAAGGGCAACCCTGGGAAGCTGTTCCCTACCAGCATAACATTCATCTGTGTCACCATATATAAGAAAATTAGTCAATTTTTCACTTCACATATGAAAAACTAAGTATATATCAGCTGTACATATGTGATGTGACCCAATAAATATCAATATGAATGCTGATAGCACTATGCTGCTGCCTGCCCCTGTGCCCCCAATGCCCAATAAATATCAATATGATGATATTTTAATTTGGGGCACAGCAGGGAAGGCTGCAGCAGACTACTATGACAAAGGCTGAAGTAGACATGTTGAGCCTTAGGCCTCTTTCCCACGAGCGTGACGGATTGGCTCCGGATGCGTTCAGGGTGCTTTCAGTAAAATTTGCACCATTTTGCAAGCAAGTTCAGTTAGTATTGTTTGCCATTGCGTTCAGTTGTTCCGTTTTTTTTCCGCGCAGGTGCAATGTGTTTTCATACGTTTTTCACGCACGTGATAAAAAACTGAAGGTTTACAAACAACATCTCTTAGCAACCATCAGTGAAAAATGCATCGCATCCGCAGTTGCTTACTTTAGCCTGTAGACTCCTGCTGGTTACTACATCCCACCTCTCCCTGACTCCAGCCTTCTCTCTAGTCCATCTTGCTGTTGTATTTTGGCAGGCAGATACCGGGTCCTAATAATATAATTACGCTGCACTGCTACACCACTCTAAGGCCTCTTGCAGACATGCGTTCCTCCCGCAGTGAGTCCGCATGGCAGCACCCAGCCTGACCTCCCAGCACTGATGGGATTCGATTCACATAGCATTATATTGATTTATGATGCTATGTAACCCTTACAGTCCTGGAATGTATTAGATGACACTAACAGCATTATGCCAGTGTTATCCAATACATTCCAGAACTTTAAGGGTTAGATCATAAAATCAATATAATGCTATGTGACCTTCGGCTGTGCTGGGAGGTCAGGCCGGGTGCTGCGATGTGGACTCTCTGCGGGAGGAACGCTAGTCTGCAAGGGGCCTAAGGGCTCTTTCATACGAGCGGATGCCGTGCGGGTAATCCGCTGAGTGAAAGAGTGCCAAACCCTGTCCTGGACAGCAGAAACACTGAGCATTAACATGATTGATAATGCTCTTTGCCTCTGTGATCTTTTTACTACAAAATCACGGTGACCACTGTATCTCACTGTGATTTTTGCAGTAAAAATGTCAGAGAGGCACGGAGCACTATCAATCATGTTAATGCTCTGTGTCTCTGCTGTCCGTAGCGGGGCTTGGCTGTCTTTCACACAGCAGATTACCCGCACGGCATCCGCTCCTATGAAAGAGCCCTTAGGCCTCATGCACACGGCCGCTGTGCATTCGTTGCAGTCCCCAATGCACGGGTAACGTCCGTGCAGCGGCCGAGACTGATCCTGACCCATTTAACTTGAATGGGTCCGTTAACCATCCGCCCCCTGCAAAAAAAAAAAATCTATTTTATTGGGGTGCGGAGGCACGGCCAGCAACACCACGGAAGCACTCCATAGTGCTTCCATGGGGTTCCGATCCATGCATTTGTTCTGCATCTCTGTGATTGCGGACCCATTCAAGTGAAAGGGTCCGCATCTGTGATGGAGTGCACATGGGCCGGTGCCCGTGTATTGCGTTGCGGACCTGCCGTATGCGGGCCGAAATACAGCCATGGGCACACAACGTGTGAATGAGGCCTAAAACATAAGCTCCTATAAGAAAATAGTCAATAATACACTTTATTGGCAAAAATTCATAAGAGGAAAATTTCCTCTTATGAATTTTTGCCAATTAACTGTATAATTGATTTCATGCATTCTGGTATTTTCTTATAGGAGTTTACTGTATTTTTCACCCTATAAGACGCACTTTTTTTTTGCGTCTTACGGGGCAAATGCTGCGACCGTCGGGTGTATCTGCTGAGAGGGAGGAGGGGCTGGGGGCCGGCATCTGGTTCTGTAATGGCAGCGGGGCCCCGTGCAGTCACTGTATTCTACTACACTGGGCCCCTCTCCCTGTATTATATAATAATATCTAACTTGTGGGTATTGTTAAAGTATTCAAATCATTTTAAATCCAGCGCTGTACTACTTACTACTAACTTCTTGGTCAGGAGGCCGGGCGGACAGGTGCTCGCAGTGTAGCTCACTACTAGAGTTGAGCGGACACCTGGATGTTCCGGTTCGGCCGGACTTCACAAAAAAGTTTGAGTTCGGGACTCGAACCCCATTGAAGTCAATGGGGACCCAAACTTTTGAGCACTAAAATGGCTGTAAAAATGTCATGGAAAGGGCTAGAGGGCTGCAAATGGCATCAAAATGTGATTAAGAGCATGGCAAGTGCTCTGCAAACAAATGTGGATGGGGAAATGAATTTAAATAACATAAGATACGTAAAAATAATCTTGATCTAGGAGGACGAGGTCCATATGGAGTAGGAGGTTGAGGAGGCGGATGATGTGGCGGTGTATGTGGAAGCGGTGGTGGAGGAGGAGGAGGTAGCCTACACTGAGTTTATGGTTTTAAATTTTTTTTTTTTTTTTAATTGGGGTACACCCCAAAACATTGGAAAATATAATCTGTGATAACTCCCTCCAGTCGTGCTAAACACACGTTCAGACAATACACTGGCTGCAGGGCAGGCCAGCACCTCCAAGGGGTAAAGGGCAAGCTCAGGCCATGTGCCCAATTTGGAGATCCAGAAGTTGCAGGGGCTGACCCCCGTCAGTCAGTTTGTGTAGGCGTGTGCAAACTTAATGCACCACCATGTCGCACATCCCCGTGATGTTGACGATCCAATTTAATATCTGCTCTATCAACTTTCGATGTTCTTTTATACGCCTACCATGGTGATCACGGGTGGCAGGATATCAGGGTTCCAGGCCGGAGAGGGAGCCTATCACGGTTGGCGTGACATCACATACGTGACACAGAGGGAGGGAACAAGGAAGGCCCTGCCCAAGTGAGAGGGAAGGTGGTGACCCCTGACTCACCTAGCGGCTGGCACCTGGCTGCCCTGACGTCCCTAGACGGGTTTCTCACCCGTACGCCGATCACGTGCCTAAAGCCCTGGCTTTCCCTAAGCTGAGCCCTAGATAGTGAACAGGGCGGTCGGAACACTAGTCCGCACCACTAGCTCTAAAGGAAAACACCAAGGGAAGGACAGACAATACAAACTCAACATATAATCCCAGGTGGGCGACAACAGGAGACAACAAGAATCCCAACAGGGATCCGGAGGGAAGCACTCTGGAACGACAACCAGGATTCACAACTCCAGTGGGTCAGTATAGATGTCCAGGCAGGAAGCTCTATAACTGGCAACTAGAGAAGAGTGAGGGGAGAATATATGGAGGTTGGGAGTGGCAGACAAGAAACAGCTGAGGGGGAGAAGCTACGGATCCCTGATTGAGACAAAAAGGATAGCAAGGCAAACACAGAAAACAATCACTAAGAAACAACGTGATCTTTAGATATAGAGCGCGCAGCCACCCGCTGCGACCTCCTGACCCCGGGTATAACTGAGTCAGACGTGGCTCTTGATACCCTCGTGACAGAGCCTGAGAAAAGGATACCACATGCAAGGGAGGTCAATGGATGAAATTAAATGTAATCGAGCGGAAATGTGGGACAAAGTATTGAAGCATGAGCTTCCAAGTTAAGGAGAGGGCACGCGGCATTACCCACTCCCGACTCGGGGAGTTAGAGACGATAAATAACAATACAGGGCTCTTAAGATGCCCTGTTATTGGAATGATTAATAAAAAAATTCTTGGGAATGTCACTGTGGTATTTTTGATTTGTAAACGTTAGCCAGGAGAGGCCCTGCTGCCGCTTTGTTGACTCTAGCTAACTTCTGCCTGAACGAATGTCCCTGTGACGTCCACCATCCATTTAAAATTTAAAATTATAGAGCGGAAATATGGGACAAAGTATTAAAGCGTAAAAGTGGGACAACTTTTTAAAGTTTAAGC
The DNA here is from genome assembly GCF_905171765.1 of Bufo bufo. Taxonomy (NCBI): domain Eukaryota; kingdom Metazoa; phylum Chordata; class Amphibia; order Anura; family Bufonidae; genus Bufo; species Bufo bufo. The sequence continues at coordinate 292,739,123 of NC_053394.1, forward strand.
ATTGAATGAAAGGATGTGGCTCGCATCAATTGATGAAGAATTTCTTAAATTTTATTCCCTGGCAACTATGCAGAGCAGGGGTTTCCATCGGCAAAATTTGAAAGATTTCACCTGACAATGTAACAGACGATTTTTTTAAATTTATGTTCCTGTCACCTATGTAGAGGTGCCCCAGTGACATCCACCATCCATTTCTAAATCTTCTCTATCAACTTTCGATGTTCTTTTCTGAGCCTACCATGTATATCACGGTTATCGGCGAATCAGGGTTCCACGCCAGAGAGGGAGCGTGAGAAAGGGAGACTCATCCAAGGGAGGTCAATGGTTGCAATGGGATGAAGCGCAAATGTGGGAAAGGTTATTGAGACGCAAATGTAGGAAAAGATATTAAGGCGCAAATGTGGGACAAATAACTGAAGCGCAAATGTGGGAAAAGGTATTGAAGTGCAAATGTGGTACAACTTTCTAAAGTTTAAGCATTGAATTGAAGGAGGTGGCGTGCATCAATTAAAGAAGAATTTCTGAAATTTTATTCCCTGTCACCTATGCAGAGCAGGGGTTTATTCACAACCAAAATTGTAAAATGTCAACCCAAGAATGTAACCGAAAAATTAACCTGTCTACTTGGTAGAGCAGGGGTCTATGACAGAATATTTTTTTTATTGTCACCCGAAAATGTAAAATAAAAATTATTGAAATTTATTAAGCTGTCAACTAGGTAGAGGAGGGGTATATTACAACCAAAAATTGGTGAATCTCACCCGAAAATATAACTGACAAAGTAGTAAAATAAAATAAAATACGTACAAATAAATAAATTTGATTTATGAGGTGGAGTTCCATATGGAGTAGGAGTTTGAGGAGGCGGTGGACGTAGCGGTGTAGGTGGAAGCGGCAGTGGATGAGGACGAGGTAGCCAACACTGGTTTTTGGTTTTAATTTTTTTAAATTAGGTTACACTCCAATAGTGTGTGAAAAATCGAAAATACAAGAATGAGCAATTGTGCTGCTGTATAACAATGGCTGGTTAAGGCAGGTATACATGTCTATTCTGCACAAGGTATGGACAAGTCCTGCAGGATCCATGCCTGGTTCATTTTAATAAACGTGAGCTTGTGGACAGGCGGCTGCGCTTATCTGTGATAACGCCCCCTGCTGTGCTAAACACGCGTTCAGATGATACACTGGCTGCAGAGCAGGCCAGCACCTCCAAGGCGTAAAGGGCAAGCTCAGGCCATGTGCCCAATTTGGAGACCCAGAAGTTGAAGAGGGCAGACCCGTCCTCTGTGCGAGGTGTATCGTCTGTCCTCTGTATCCCCCCAGCCACGCACCTGTGATGGCCATGAGCTGGTCTGGGTGCCACCCTGCTGTAAACATGGTTTGTCCTCCTTCATCTCCTCCTCCTCCTCCTCATCCTCCACCTCGTCATCCTCCAGAACTGTGCCCTAACTGGACAATTGTGTACCTGGCGTTTGTGGGTGCAGGAACCCACCCTCGGAGCCACTTGTGAATGACTGGCCGGAAAACCTCCGAAATGATCCCTCTTCCTCCTCCTCCTGTGCCACATCCTCTTTCATCATCGCCAGCAGCGTTTTTTCAAGGAGGCATAGAAGTGGGATAGTTACGCTGAGAACGGCATTATCGGCACTTGCCATGTTGGTGAAGTACTTGAAACAGCGCAACAAGGAACACGGGTCTCGCATGGAGGCCCAGTCATTGGTGGTGAAGTGGTGCTGTTCCGCAGAGCGACTCACACATACGTGCTGCAGCTGAAACTCCACTATTGCCTGCTGCTGCTCGCACGGTCTGGCCAGCATGTGCAAGGTGGAGTTCCACTTTGTGGGCACGTCGCATGTGAGGCGGTAAGCGGGAAGGCCGAAGTTACGCTGCAGCGCTGATAGGCGAGCAGCAGCAGGGTGAGAACGCCAAAAGTGCGCACAGACGGCCCATACTTTATGAAGCAGCTCTGACATATCGGGGTAATTTTTAAGGAATCTCTGCACCACCAAATTCAGCACATGCGCCAGGCAAGGGATGTGCGTCAAACCGGCTAGTCCCAGAGCTGCTATGAGATTTCGCCCATTATCGCACACCACCAAGCCGGGCTTGAGGCTCACTGGCACCAACCACTCATCGGTCTGTTGTTCAAGGCCCGTCCACAGCTCCTGCGCAGTGTGGGGTTTGTCCCCTAAACAGATAAGTTTTAAAACTGCCTGCTGTCGTTTACCCCTGGCTGTGCTGAAGTTGGTGGTGAAGGTGTTACGCTGACCGGATGAGGAGTCGGTAGAGGATGAGGAAGCTGAGTAGGAGGAGGAAGCAACAGGAGACAAACTGAAGCGCCATGCAATTCTCGGTGGTGGAAGGACATGCGCCAAACTGCTATCCGCCTCAAGCCCAGCCGCCACTGCGTTTACCCAGTGTGCTGTTATGGAGATATAACGTCTCTGACCGTGCTTACTGATCCACGTATCCGTAATGAGGTGCACCTTGCCACAGATGGCGTTGCGCAGTGCACACCTGATTTTGTCCCCTACTTGGTTGTGCAGGGAAGGGATGGCTTGTCTGGAAAAGTAGTGGCGGCTGGGCACGACTTACTGTGGGACAGCCACCGCCATAAGGCCTTTCAAACTATCTGTCTCCACCAGATGGAATGACAGCATTCCAAATGCCAGTAATTTAGAAATGCTGGCATTCAGGACTAGGGATCGCGGGTGGGTAGGGGGGTACTTCCTCTTCTCCATTGTTTGGGAGATGGAGAGCTGAACGCTTCCGTGGGACATTGTGGAGATGCTTGGTGACCCAGGTGGTGGTGTTGCTGGAAGATCCTCTGTTTGCGAGCGGCAGGTGGCACTGTCACTCCAGAGGTGCATGAAGAGGCTGAGACTGCAGCAGAAGAGGAAGCAGGAGGAGCCAGAGACCTTTCTTGGTTTTTGAGGTGTCTACTCCACTGCAGCTCGCGCTTAGCACTTAAATGCCTAGTCATTCAGATTGTGCTCAGGTTCAGAACGTTTATGCCTCGCTTTAGGCTTTGATTGCACAGCGTGCAAACCACTCGTGTCTTTCGTCAGCATATTGTATGAAGAACTGCCACGCCAGGGAACTCCTTGGAGCTGGCTTTGGTGTGCTCGGTCCCTTGCTGTGGTGGGCAGTAGCAGGCGTACTGTCTAGAGGACGGCCGCTCCGCTTTTGCACCCTGCTCCCTCTTCTGCTGTGCTGGTGGCTCTGTGCGACCACCGCCTCTTTATCCAAACTACATAGGTCACGCGCATGACCTTGATTCCATGTGGGGTCGAGGACCTCATCATCCTCCACATCCTCTTCCACCCAGTCTTCACCCCTGCCCTCTTTGTCGGTCTGCACACTTTCGAAAGCCCCAGCAGTTGGCACCTGTGCTTCGTCATCATCCGAGACGTGCTGCGATGGTCCTCCCATGTACTCATCTTGAAAGATAAGTGGTTGGGCATTCGTGACCTCAATCTCTTCCACTTCTGGGGCAGGGCTAGGTGGATGGACCTGGGAAACCCTGCTAACAGTCATCAAAAAGCAGAAGAGACTGCTGCATGACTTGGGGCTCAGACTGCTTGGCTAATTTGCAAGTGGGTGAGGTCAAAGACTGATGGACATCGGCTGCAGGTGCCAACTCTGATCTTTCAGCAGGAGACTGGGTGGGAGTCAATCTGAAAGAACTGGAGGCACTGTCAGCAACCCAATCTACTATCGCCTGTACTTGTTCAGGCCTCACCATTCGTAGAGCTGCATTAGGCCCGACCAAATATCGCTGCAGGTTCTGTCGCCTACTCGCACCTGAGGAAGGGGTTTCACTTGTGCGTGTAGCTGGCACAGATCGACCACGTCCTCTCCCTGCAACAGGAGCTCCACCAGCAGCACCACGACCTGGGCCACGTCCCTTATTTGACGCTCTCCTCATATTTCTCAAATTTAGGATCTTGCCCTAAATGGGTGTTTAATAGCAGAATAGAGCCACAGTATGTAAAGGGTGTATCTCACACACCTTGATCCTGACTAGGCCGCAATTAAAGATTTGTGCCCAAAATGGGTGTTTGTTTAATAACTGAATAGAACCACACTATGTAAAAGCTGTATCTCACAATGACATATGCAGCAAAGGCTGCAAAATAAACTTTTTTTCCCCAAACGGGTGTTTATTTAATAACTGAATGTGACAGCAGTATATAACCCTGGAATTTCAAACGTCTTGATGCTGCAAGGGCAGAAAAATTGTGCATTTTGCCCAAAAAAGTGTGTTTTATTAATAGAAGAATATAACCCCTGTATATAAAGGGTGTTTCTCACACGCCCTGACCCACACTAGGCTGCAATTAAAGATTTGTGTCCATAATTGCTGTATTTCAAATGACTGAATATAACCCCTGTATATAAAGGGTGTTTCTCACACGCCCTGACCCACACTAGGCTGCAATTAAAGATTTGTGTCCATAATTGCTGTATTTCAAATGACTGAATATAACCCCTTTATATAAAGGGTGTATCTCACAATGACATATGCAGCAAAGGCTGCAAAATAAACTTTTTTTCCCCAAACGGGTGTTTGTTTAATAACTGAATATGACAGCAGTATATAACCCTTGAATTTCACACGTGCTGATGCTGCAAGGCCTGTAAAATTGTGTATTTTGGCAAAAAAAAAAGTGTTTTTTTAAAAACCCAGAAAATTATGGCTGTATTTCTAGCTTAAATTGCACATTGACTAATTCAGATGTTGCATATTGCCAAAAAAGTGTTTTGTTTTTTTTTACTAACAGAATATATAAGCTGTATATATTAAACTTGAATTTCACACTTGCAGATCTGTAAAATAGTGGATTCCCTTACGTCCTACCAGCAGCACAGATGAGTGTTAACTGCCCCCCGTGGACTGGTAGGACCGGCGGAATTTTTAATGAGCCCAAAGAATAACCAATGAAAGAACTCCAGCTCCCCTAAAGGGAAGGGTTCGCCCCCCAGCCCACCGTGTTTTTTTCTGTCCTTTGGACAGGTGGACTGGCGAGTTTTCTCTCACTCTCTGGGAATTGGAGACTGTTTTACTATGAGTTCATCGTTGTCTCCTTTTTTTAGGATTGCAGGCGCTCATTGAATGCGCTTTATTTTTATTATATTCCCCCCATTTAGCTGGCTTGGGTTAGCGATACCTGGGGGTAATGCATTGCCTCACTGAGTTGCTCTCCCCTCCTGGGATGTGTCGGCTGCGCTCCGATTCCGGCGTGGCATGGGTGCCGCCATGACCGGAAGTGACGTGCAGCCGTCTGCGGCGTCACTTCCGGTCTTTCGGTCTGACAGTGTTTTTCTGTTACTAAAGCAAACTAGGTTATGCCGGCCGGGTTTTTTTTCCCACGGGGGAAGGGGGGGGGGGGATTAAGATAAAGGGGAAGGGTATTCCTTTTACCAAACTAAGGTTTAAAACAAGATATCTGTGGCAGTGACGTTCTGGGGGAGGGCCTGTTACAGGCTTTCTTCCCCTGGGTGGAGCTTTTCCCTTCTTAAGCTCCCTGATATCTTCAGTCTGTCTCTGGTTGCGCTGCTTTAACAAGCTAGCTCCAGAGTCTCCTGTGCTCAGTTGAGAGTTTTTTGCTATCTTCTGAATTCTCTTCAGCTTCTAATATTTTCAAGTGCCTGACTTTTCTCCTCCGGTTCGTGCCGCTAACTAATGTGTTTAACTCCCTTAGTTTTTTAGGGATGTTTTAATCTCTTTTTTTTTATTTCAGCTATGGCTTCTCCTAGAGAGTCAGACCAGCAGCGGAAGTCTGCGGCCAAGAGGAAACACCTGGCCTGTTATGATTGCAACACGCCTCTAGACGATAGTTGCCCCTATTCCAGGTGCGACAGTTACCGTTCTGGCACCGCTACAGAACCTACGATGCAAGACATGTATCAGTGGGCAAAGACTTATGTGGACGACTCCATCAAGGGTGTCGTACGGCTACTGAATGAGAGGCTACCAGGCCCCTTCCAGACTCCGATGGAAGTTGCCGCCCCTACTGACAGACCCATGCCCCTCTCTGTGGGGTCATCTTCCTCTGATGAGGAGGAATCGACTTTGTGTTTTTTTTTCACCCGAAAAAACACAGAAGTTATTGAAGTCCATCAGGTCGGGGGACCATGATGTTGACATAGGGGAGTCTTCCGATCCCGCCTGTCGGACTCAGCGGGTCTTTAAGGCAGATGTTTTCTGTGATGCGCACAGAATGGAAAAAAAACTGAAAAAGGTCCAGTCCTCACCCGATGGAATCATGGGGTTCCATCCCTAAGGTGGACATAGCTATAGGCAAATTGTCCAGGCGCACTCTGGTTCCTGCGGATGATGGGTCTAGCCTGCAGGACCCTCTAGATAGGAGGGCAGAGTGCACCCTGAGAAGGGGCTACTCGGCGGCCGCAGCCTCGGCCTCAACTTCTATTGCAGCCACGGAGGTCTCTTCCTTCCTACGTTCTAAGCTGAACCAGATCCAGACTGATGTCGACCAGTGTGTCTCCAGGGACGACATCCTGGCCGCATTTAAATCCGTCAATCTGGCCATGGATTTCCTATGTGACACATCCCAGCTACAGCTAAAGTTGACAGCCAAGACAATGGCTCTGGTGTCAGCTGCTAGGAGACCTCTATGGCTAAAGCCCTGGAATGCGGATAACGTATCCAAATATAATCTCTGTGGGCTCCCCTTTGAACCGGACCACTTATTCGGTTCGGAACTGGACACCATCATGGAGGGACTCTCCGATAAAAAGGGAGAGTCTCCCCCAACAACCCTTTCGGGCCCGGGGCAGGCAAGATCACAGAGGCAGATCCAGACAGCAGGCCAGGCGTAGAGATTGGGGGGGGGGGGGGGGGGCAGTCTGGAAGATTTTCCAGACGCTCCCGTAAACCCACCAAGGAGGCAAAACCCTCCTGACTATGGGCCTCTCAGAGGCTCTTGGTTAAACTCTGCTACCCCTGTCGTTACGCCTCTGGATTTTCCCGTACCCCTCCCTCAGCTCCCTGTAGGGGGTCGTCTTTCCCATTTCCAGCACGTATGGGCCCAGGAAATCTCAGATCCCTGGGTGCAAAGCATAGTGGCTACTGGCTATCTAATAGACCTCGTTTCTCTCCCCCTAGAAAGATTCGTTGCCACTCGAAGTTTCCTGCCGGCCAGACAGAAGATCCTAGAATCTTATATTCAGGACTAAATTTCCAAGGGAGCCCTGGAGGAGGTACCAGCAGGGGAGAAGGGTCTAGGGATTTATTCTCAAGTATTCCTGGTACCCAAGAAAACAGGAGATCTCCGGATGATCATAGATTTGAGATTCCTCAATCGATTTGTAAGGAGAACCAGTTTCCGGATGGAAACCATAAGGTCAGTCAGCCACATCCTCAGTCCTGGGGACGTGATAGCTACTCTGGACCTCAAGGATGCTAACCTCCACATCCCGATCCATCCTTCCTCTCGGAAATTTCTCAGGATCGCGGTCCAGATTTCAGGGGTGCGCAGGCATTTTCAATTTGCCGCTCTCCCCTTCGGAATCTCTTCTGCCCCTCTTATCTTCACCAAGGTGGTAGTGTCGGTGGTGGCAGCTCTGAGACTCCAGGGACTGACCATTGTTCCCTACCTGGACGATTGGCTTCTTCTAGCCTCTTCGGTCCCTATACTTACTCATCATCTTCATGTCGCAATTTCCTTTCTGCTCCGCCTCGGCTGGATCATCAACTGGCAGAAGTAGAACGTGAGCCCTTCGACTTCAATCCATTATTTAGGATTAGTGGTCAACTCTCTGGAGATGTCCCTCTAGTTGACTCCAGAAAGAGGAGCACGGATTCGGGACCTGGCAAGGTTCCTCTCCGTCCCACGACGAGTCTCCATCCAGACTCTCATGAAGATGTTGGGGCTCATGTCAGCGGCTGCAGATACAGTCCCTTGGGCTTTATGGCACCTCCGGCCTCTTCAATCGGAGGTTCTAGACTAATGGAACGGCAGCCCTGCGGGGCTAGATTCCCTGTGCTCCCTATCCAACCAAACCCGGAATTCCCTCAGATGGTGGTTCCATCTACCAGCAGGGAAGTCTATGACCCAACCAGTTTGGCTCATATTGACAACAGACGCGTCCCTTGTAGGCTGGGGCACCCATTTAGACGGATCCCCGATCCGGAGGTCTTGGTCTCCTCAGGGCATATCCGGGGGTCTTGGTCTCCTCAGGAGTGGCATCTTTTTTCAAATCTACGCGAGATGCGTGCTATCCTGCTAGCCCTCCTCCAATTCGCCCCCTCAAATCCGGGGCAAAGCAGTGAAAGTCCAGTCAGACAACATGACTGCAGTGCTTTACATAAACAAGCAGGGAGGCACAAGATCCTTGCCCCTTTCAGAGATCGGGGTTATCTTGCGGTGGGCAGAGCTGAACCTATCCCATCTATCTGCCACTCACATACGAGGCTCCCTCAACATCATTGCGGATCGCGGCTTACCGACCATGGAGTGGTCACTACATCCTGAGATCTTCAGGCAGCTAGTCCTCAGATGGGGCATGCCAGAGGTGGATCTCATGGCAACCAGGTTCAACGCCAAGGTGCAGAGGTTCTGTTCTCTATACAGGGAGGACAACCCCCTGGCGATAGACGCTCTGACGATACCATGGAGGTTCAGGCTGGCCTACATCTTCCCTCCCTTTTCCATGATTCCGAGGGTATTGATGAAAATCCGTCAGGATCAGGCCTCGGTAATAGCCATCATACCATTTTGGCCCAGGAGATCCTGGTTTACCCAGCTCATTCAGATGATTCGGGGACAATATTGGAGACTTCCCCCGGAGCAGACCCTGGTGTCGTGGGACTCTCATCTCTGCCCAGATCTGCACAGATTCAACCTGACAGCCTGGAGGTTGATCAGTCCCTTCCCAGAGTGGATGGGCTCTCTGAGTCGGTCCTGAGAACCCTGTCGCATTCCAGAGCAGAGTCTACCAAGAAGGCCTACTCCCGGATCATGAGGATCTTCACATCATGGTGTAGTTCCAACCAGGTGGCGTCTGCAGATCCGCCCCTCTCTGCGATCTTACAGTTCCTCCAGGATGGGTTAGACAGAGGTCTCTCCCCATCTACCCTGAAGGTTCAAGTTTTTGCCATCTCGGCCTGTCTGAACAGACCATATTCTCGGGACCCGCTCATCAAACGCTTCCTTAAGGGAGCAGAAAGATTGAAGCCTACAATACTGAAACCCGTTCCCCAATGGGACTTGTCAGTAGTTCTCAAGGGGTTAGCATCTCCCCCCTTTGAACCTTTGGAAGAGGCAAGCTTTAAGTTTCTAACTCTTAAAGTGTTTTTTCTTCTGGCTATAACCTCAGCCAAAAGAATTTCTGAGCTGCAAGCTTTCTCCACTTTACACCCATACATCATCTTTTTACAGTCCTTCTAAAATTTCTACCTTATTTTAGACCTAAGGTTCCAACTTTTCAAAATATTAACCAGGTAATTTCTCTACCTGTATTATTCTCTGCCTCCTCCTTTGATGTTCCAGTTAGACATCCACTGGAAATATCGAGATGCCTCCAGATCTATGTGGATAGATCCAGAGAATTCAGGATGGATGAGAACCTCTTCATCCTGTTTGCCGGTAAGTCTAAAGGCCGTAAGGCGTCTAAAACTACTATTAGTTGCTGGGTCAAGGAAGCCATTAGGGAAGCTTTCACCTCCCAATCCTTAGATCCTCCGGAGTTTGTGAGGGCCCATTCTACTAGGGCCGTAGCTACCTCTGTCGCGGAGAGAAGTCTTCTCCCCCTAGAGTTGATCTGTAAGGCGGCTTCCTGGAGCTCTGAATCAACCTTCATCTCTCATTATAGAATAGATGCTAAGGTAGCAGAGTTTTCGGCCTTTGGGCAGACAGTTCTTACTTCTGCCAGGCATGAGGACCCTCCCTAGGGGATTCTTCTTGCTATCTCCCCATCTGTGCTGCTGGTAGGACGTAAGGGAATCGTTAATTTCTAACGATAATTTATTTTCCCTTAGTCCTAACAGCAGCGCACAAATTTTCCCGCCCTAAGTGCTTTCTTGCTATAGACACGGTGGGCTGGGGGGCGAACCCCTCCCTTTAGGGGAGCTGGAGTTCTTTCATTGGTTATTCTTTGGGCTCATTAAAAATTCCGCCGGTCCTACCAGTCCACGGGGGGCAGTTAACCCCCATCTGTGCTGCTGTTAGGACTAAGGGAAAACAAATTATCGTTAGAAATTAACGATTTTGGCAAAAAAATGTGTGTTTTTAAAAACCCAAAAAATTATGGCTATTTCTAGCTTAAATTGCACACTGACTAATCCAGATGTTGTATATTGCCAAAAAAGTGTGTTTTTTTTACTAACAGAATATATAAGCTGTATATATTAAACTTGAATTTCACACATGCAGATCTGTAAAATAGTGGATTTTGGCAATAAAAGTGTGTTTTTAAAAACCCAGAAAATTATGGCTGTATTTCTAGCTTAAATTGCACACTGACTAATCCTGCAAATGCACCAGATGTATATTGCCAAAAAAGGGTGATTTTTTTTTACAACCAGATTATTAGTGCAGTTTTTCAAGATTGGATTTCAATGTCCCAAAAGCTCAGATGCAGTGCTGGTGCACTGAGCTTGCATAAAATGGCCACCGCCGCGGCCCACCTAACAGACGGATAAAAGTAATTTTTTTTTCGGTCACTGGGCTCAGGGCAGGGTAAAAAGATTGTGCCCTGCACCCACACAAATAAATGTATGTCGATCACTGAGTTAGATTCACGTTCTGAACAAAGATTCTTTCCTATTCTCTCCCTGAAATCACCAGCAGCATCCTCTCCCTACACTAGTAACAGCAGAGTGACGTGCAGCGCTATGTGACTCCAGCTTATATAGACGCTGGGTCACATGCTGCACTGGCCAATCACAGCCATGCCATTAGTAGGCATGGCTGTGATGGCTTCTAAGGGCACAGAGTTAAACGCTTGTTGATTGGCTGCTCTGCAGCCTTTCAAAAAGCGCCAAGAAATCGCCAAACACTGAACCCGAACTTTTACTGAAATGTTCGGGTCCGGGGTCCAAAAATCCTAAAGTTCGGTACGAACCCGAACTTTATAGTTCAGGTTCGCTTAACCCTAGTACCCAGAGGAAACCCACGCAAACACGGGGAGAACATACAAACTCCATGCAGATGTTGACCTTGGGCGAATTCAAACCTAAGACCCCAGCACTGCAAGGCATCAGTGCTAACCAGACGCACCATGCTTGCCTTGAACTCTATAACACCTATTTAAAGTGCATTCTATGTACTAACTACTGGTCCATTTCATGCTAAGAACTGTACTGATCAGTTTTGCATTTGAGTTTTTCTATAAAGAACTACTGTGCTACATAACTGTCTCCTCATTGCTTCCTGCACTACTATGCTGCAAAGTGTTGGCATCACAACAACCAAGACCCTGCCTTGCACCTCAAAACCTCCAACACCGAGGGCACCTCAACTATCACCAGGCAGGAGAACTGCAGAACAGGATTTTGTGACCTGAAGGGAAGAAAGGTACACCCTTCCACATTCCTGCTTTAGCCCAAGGAGCATCAGAACCATGAGTATTACTACAACTCCCATCTGGTCATCCACACTCACACACAACCCTGCGGAATGCCTCAACTACCATACTTCCCAATGTTTTTGTTCATAATTATAGGACATTTTAACCCTTACCTTCCATCCATCTGCAGCATCTTAGTAGGGCTATGGAGAGGAAGACCAGAGTGGTAGTGGTGTTGGTGGTAGTTGTCATGGCACTAATGGTAGCTGGGTCGTCCTCCTAAAGTGGTCTGTAGGGTGTTAGGAGTGGTAGTTGTTTCTCCCAGGGCACACCCTGGTTGGAGTCTCTCGGCCAATAGAAGGTGAGGTGCCCTTGATGGTGAGGTGTGGAATCACTTAAATGACAGCTTAAAGTGGTTGGCTCTTCGACATTCAATGTATATTACTAGGATATACCATCAATGTCAAATAGGTGTGGGTCCCACCTCTGGGACCCAAATCTATCTCCAGATTGGGGCGCCTGAAGTGAAGGAGAGCAGACCATGTAAGCACAGCAACCAATATGGGAGTTCTGAAAATAGCTGACCTTTTGGCTCTGCTATTTCCAGCAGTCCCATAGAGGTGAATGGAGACATGGCCGTACATGCGGGGTAAGCGCTCCATTCACTGCTCTGAGACTTCTGAAAATAGAATAGCTTGCTGGGGGTTTCTCTTAGTCCCCAATTACTTGCCTGTATTTCTGCTTAGTTCAGGTTCCTGCAGAGCTGCTGACTGCTCACATTCTCATAGTAGACTGTCCCTGTTCAGAGATTGTTACTAAGCAATGGTTATATGGGCCCATTTACACAGCATTTTGGTTGTATATTTTGTTTTTCCAAAATGAGAAGAAAAAGATCATTTCCTATTTCCATAACCTTGTTAACCCTTACCTCTTTCTCTAGAAATACATGTCAATTATACAAGCAAAGTTGATAAAAAAAAGACTTCTTTGTGAAAAGAGATAAAGAAATACTTCAAAAATCCAGACCTCAGCCCCAGTAGGACTGTGTAGAAAACTGCACAATAATATCATCTTTCAATCATTGATGAACTGAAACTTTGCTGTGGGACAGAATTCTTCCAATATGACGTAAGAGCCTTTTTATCACTACATGTTGGTCTTTTTCCTGGACTCTATGTTGGGGTTTTCCTGGACTCGACATTTATTTCCTTTACACAGGGTAGAGGGCTCCACCATTGAGACCCCCACCAAACACAAGAACAAGATCCCTGCATCCCCTGTTCCACTTAACTGCATGGTCGCAGCCAGGAAGGCCTTAAATGGAGTGGCAGTCGAGCATAAGCGCGGGCACTCTATTCAAAGTCTATGGGACTGACAAATATAGCCTATAAATAAATAGGTGATAAATGTTGATTTCGGAAAAAACATTTCAAGTATATCTAAACTTTAGAATATACTTTATTAAAAAGTAATCTAGCTGCCCTAAAATGAATTTTTGTAATATACTTTTTTTTCCCCATCATTTCCTTGTGAAATGGGCAGTGGCACCTGAGGTTCTGTTGCCTGTCATGCTTTAGAATCCATACTCCTATACAGCACGAATATGTATTCCTTTTTTGGCCGCAATGAGCGCTGTAGGGGCCTGAGCATCGCTGCTCCTGCCTGTAAGAGCGCTGCTCTGCTAAAACCTTACATAGCATACTGTAATAGAAATTGGAGATTATCCAGCTCACCCGTATCAATCCTGTAAATCGGTGCACGGAACAGACCCAAGCCAATCCAGACATCATATGTATGTAGAGAAAGAAGGCTCCAGCACTCGTGGTAAAAGTTTTCCAGTCCCGGTCTTTATTACACCAAACTTGTCATGTACAAACACAGTGGCACTCCTTCCCACTCTCCCCCAATTTACGCGTTTTGAACACTTCTGTTCTTACTCATAATCTAATGTGTCTGTTCCTCCATGAGTTTATATAGACTGTGCTCCCATCCGCCCAAAGAAAGGGGGGAGGGGAGCCTAGACCTCATCATTATCAGAATGTCAGACACCTGTTCAAACACAATACAGAGTACACCCGTGATAAGTGAAATAAGTTGAATTAAAATAATTCATATGATTTTATGTGAGAGAGTTAACACCATGACAGAGATAATAAAACAAAATAAAATAAAAATATAGGATACAAATATAGGATAAAATAAGGAATAAGGGAAGGAGTGCCACTATGTTTGTACATGACAAGTTTGGTGGAATAAAGACAGGGACCGGAAAACTTTTACGAGTGCTGGAGCCTTCTTTCTCTACATACATAGCATACTGTATCTATGCCAGGCTTCAGCAGAGCAGGCACAGGCATGAGCTCACTCCATCGCACAAGGCTTTAGCAGAGGGGAGTGAGGGGTGCAGGTAGGAGCTCTCATAGCACATCACTGCTTGAGTCTGTGACCGCTCTGCTAAAGACTGGCATAGATATGCTATGCAAGATTTTAGCAGAGCAGTACTCTTACAGGCAGGAGCAGTGATGCTTCGGTCCCTACAGCGCTCAATCCGTAATCCCACACACGGTGCTGTATGGGAGTATGGATTCTAAAGCTTGATAGGCACCTAAATTTCAGGTGCCTATTTCACAAGGAAATAGTACCAAAAAAATAAATAAATAAGGTATATTTCATTATAGGGCAGTTAGATTAGTTTTTAATAAATTAGTTTAAAATTTCAATGTTTAGGAACACTTTAATTATATAAAATGTTATATATAATTTTAAGCAATTTTCTCATCTTTAGTGTTGAGTTCTCCAGCAGAGCCACCTATGGCGAGAGGAAACATTATGCAGTTCCCACTAAAATAAATGGGCTATCTGTACAATACATGGACATGTAGGGTCCTTTAGAATAAGAGATGTCCTTTGTAGCTACTCTGGCTACAAGAACAGTGTATTTTTCGATTGAATTTTGTCAGACCCAAATCGAATCACCAGACCAAATAGACGAATCAATTCTGAATCGAATTTTAAGAAATCCATTCATTACTAGTGGTTACCATGTAAGTCAGTGTCTGACTGGTTAAACCGCCTTGAAATATGACTTGAGATATCAACCAGATCACCGATTTGTAGAATAGAGATCTGGAGTTGTTGTTCCTCGTCAGTTAGGTTCTGGATGGCCAGGTAAAATGTCTCTTCTTATGAAGATCAAGTTTTCTTCCTACTGAAGGAGAGCTATTTAGCACATCCTTATCACATGATATAATAGGGACTGCACTCTCTGGATGTAATATTAGTGTTTCTATTCAAGGACCTTAAACAGAGAACCTTGAAAATTGCAAACAATTGATACACATAGTGTATAAGTAATTGGAAAACTCCTGTATGTAATATTAATAAGCAAAATGTATTACTAAGATCTAATGGCAAAATAATAAAAATTTGTCTTACAGAGCCAATCCGAACGTGACGTCTGATAATTGGAAGCATAAGATCTTTCTGGCTATTACATTCCTAACCATCATGTTCATAAGTGTCTTAACACATCACCATTTCACACAGGTACAGTGTCTCATGCCAGTCTACAGACATTATTAAGAAGAACATGGACCCATTCAAGATTATTTACGTGACTCTAGAGATTTCTACTTTGCAAATTACATTAATTTACCATCTTGAATTTATAAATATTTAAACTGTTTCAAAATATTCACAATCTTAGAGCATCAGGACACGCAGCCTATATAATGACAGCTAAAGTGTTACGGTTAAAATCACCATAAGTGTGGGGATAGAGTAAGCAGTGTGCCCTAAATGCTAAAGGAGAATACCCCCCATTACCAATCCTGGTAGAGTGTAGTGCCAGTAGACAATGTCCCAATTAATAGCACTAGTAGGGTATGTCCCCATGAATAGTGCTAGTAGAGTATGTCTCCATTAATAGTGCTAGTAAAGTATCTTCTCATTTATAGCACTAGTACAGGGTGAGTCAAAAGTCTCGAAACACCCTTTTATTTCAGAAACTAAAGGTAAAATTAAATATATATATATATATATATATATATATATATATATATATATATATATATATATATACCGTAGCAAGTAATGGGTTAGGGGGCTTATTTGTTAGCCTACGTCCAGCACATATTCTACTACTACAATTAATGGGGACATACTCTACTAGCACTATTAATGGGGAAATACTCTATCACAATCAGGACATAGTCTACTACTACTACAGGGTGATTCAAAAGTCTCAGGACACCCTTTTATTTATGAAATGAAAAAATAAATTAAAAATATCTGAATACTCCAGCAAGTTATAGGTGAGGGGTCTATTTTTTAAGCTATTTTTCCAAAAGGAAGGGGGTCATGTAGCATATAAAGAAGACCAGAATTTTCTCAGAAATCGATTGCAGTAATCAGATCTCTTGTGGTTCAAAAGTTATCAACACAGAAATTTCAAAACTCCAAAGTTCTGTGTTCAGCACCAGGAACAACACATTGAACATGTTGTCAGAGTAGTTCAATTGTCAGGAAATAAGTAATTAATTAAATCAGTTGATAACAAAGACACAGACAATGCCTACTGTATCAAATGATATTTGAAAGACCCCTCCCAAATATCTTTATTAATATACTTTTTGATAATGGGAGTAACTGGGAGTTTCAAGGCGGTTACAATACTTAAAATCAGACCTGGCAGATTACATAGTTACACGTGATAACATATTGGCAAATATATCATGATTTAGTAATAGGAAAATAGGTAAAAGTTCATTGTCTGAAACTGGACCCAATTTGGATAAGAATACAGACCATCTGAATCCTCTATTCTAGGAAAGAAGAAAAATATTTCCTAGAATCCCTGAAAACATTTGGAAAATATCAGGTTCTCCTCCATCTTGAGCAATTTCACCATTGTACTCCATATCAAGTAAAATACTACTCCTTTCCTTACAAACTTCTTTCTCAGCACTACAGATGACCTTCAGAACGTATTCTAGAGCCAAGATGTTGTGCAACAGTGGAATAGATAAATTTCGTAAAGAATACAAATAAAACAAAATTAAGGCTCAGCTATACTGATATATAAATAGGTATAAACCATAGGTGCATAAGGTTAACATCAATCATTACTCTCACAATGTGCATCACAGGGATCGTTCCCTCTTGTTGTTTCAACTTTCTGTGTTGATAACTTTTGAACCACAAGAGATACTGCAAAAATCGAATTATGGAAATCGATTTCTGAGAAAATTCTGGTCTCCTTTGATATGCTAATATTCATAATAATAATAATAGTGCTAATAGAGTATATCCCCATTAATCACTCTAGTATGGTATGTTCCCATTAATAGCGCTAGATAGTATGTCCCCATTATTAGTGCAGGTAAAGTATCTCCGCATTAATAGTTATAGTAGACTGTGTCCTCATTCATAGTAGTGTTGATCGCGAATATTCTAATTGCTAATTTTAAATGCCAATATCAGCACTTTGAGAATTCGCGAAGATGTAGAATATAGTGCTATATATTTGTAATCGCGAATATTCTAGATTATTTTTTTTTTCATTAGTAACTAGTGATGAGCGGGAGGTGCCATATTCGATTTCGCGAATATTCGATTGAATATTTGTCTTATATTAGTCTAAATCGAATATTCGTCATTATTCTATTTATCGTGAATAATATGCGATTTAATTATTCGCGTATTGCGATTATTATTTTTTTAACTGTATAAGGCAACTTTCCTATTGGTTGGCTATGGCTATTGGCTAATATGTGTGTTATACGAATATTCGCTATATTGCTATATATTCTTGTTTTAGAATATGACGAATATTCTAAAAAACAAAGTTATAGCAATATAGCGAATATTCGTAAAATACACATATAGACTGCAATTTAGCTAATATAGTGCTATAATCTTTTTTTTATAGTATTTTTTTGGTCTCTTCTAAACTTCAGATATGGAAAAAATGTACACTATTAAAAAAAAAAAACTATAGCACTATATTAGCTAAATTGCAGTCTATATGTGTATTTTACAAATATTCGCTATATTGCTATAACTTCTTTTTTTTAGAATATGACGAATATTCTAAAAAATGAAGTTATAGCAATATAACGAATATTCGTAAAATACACAAATAGACTGTAATTTAGCTAATATAGTGCTATAATCTTTTTTTATAGTCCTTTTTTTTTTGTCTCTTCTGAACTTCCAATTTTGATTTTTTTTTAACTATATAAAAAAAACGATCGCACTATATTAGCTAAATTGCAGTCTATTTGTATTTTACGAATATTCGCTATATTGCTATAACTTTGTTTTTTAGAATTATCGTAATTTTTTGACGAATATTCTAAAAAACGAAGTTATAGCAATATAGCGAATATATTCATTATTTAGAATATTTGTCATTTTTTTTCAATCTGTACTGTTATTCCACTTTGGCATACTCCTCCTTGACAAGCGTCACCGTCACCATGGGAACGCCTGTGGGGAAGAATATACCATTGGATCTGAGTCTTCACGATCTCAGAGAAAACTTAGATCCGATGGTATTTTCTAACCCACAGGCGTTCCCATGGTGACGGGGACGCTTGTCGGGGAGGAGTATAGGAACAACTGTACAGATTGGGAAAAAAAATCCCTATATTGCTATATATTCGTTTTTAGAATATTCGTAATTTTTTTTTCCATATGAAAACATGATTCCTTCCTGCTTAAGTTGCTTGTGGGCCAATGACTCATTGACCCACAAGAAAGAAGCAGGGAGGAATCATGTTTTCAGATGTTAAAAAATGACGAATATTCGATAGAGAGAATATATAGCACTATATTCTAAATATTCGCGAATTAGCGAAGTTGCGATATTCACGATTAATATTCGCTATTCGAATATTCGCGCTCAACACTATCAGTAACCTCTCTTCTTGCTTGTAGGCCAATGAGAAGTCTGCAATATCTTTGTCAAAGCTTAGCAACATCCCTAGCGACCAATAGGAAAGTTGCCTACCCCTTTACTATATAAGAAACTCCCCAGCACCCATTTTCTGCTGTTTTTTTGCAGTTCTGAGAGGAGAGCAATGCTGTGCTCTGTGCTTTCATCTGGATCCTATTCCTTATCCAATTACATTAGATCAGGGATACCCAACCTGCGGCCCTCCAGCTGTTGCAAAACTACAACTCCCAGCATGCCTGGGCAGCTTACAGCTATTAACGCATGCTGGAAGTTGTAGTTTTGCAACAGCTGGAGGGCTGCAGGTTGAGCATCCCTGCATTAGATAGTTATAGCTTAGCTTATATATATATATATATATATATATATATATATAAGCTATCAGATAGTAAGTGGGAGATAGTCAGTGTAGGTAAGATAGTGATATAATGTAGCTGATAGGTTCCAGTGCAGGGTGTTAGGTAGTGTGATAGGAATTACTGTTTCTCTGCTATCCATACATACATGCTATAGACATAGTGCTGTCATGTCACAACAATACTTAATGCACCAATCAGTAATATCTATTCAGACCTGATAAAATGTGAAAATATGCGCATCATTAGTGCCGATTTGTGAAATCGCGAAAATAATGACTGGAGATCACAAAATCTAGAATTCACAAATTTTATATGAATATTATGCGAAAAATTAGCGAAATATTGTGAAAACTAATATTGCCCATGCCGCTCATCACTATTTAATAGTGCTAGTATTATATATCCTCATTAATAGTGCTTGTAGAATATGCGCCGAGACTGGTGGCTGTGGCTGAGACTGCTGGCACTGAATGCTGGCTGTGGCTGAGACTGCTGACTGCGGCTGGTGGCTGAGACTGCTGGCACTGACTGTCTGTGGCTGAGACTGCTGCCAATGACTGGTGGCTGTGGTGGAGACTGCTGGCAGCGGCTTGTGACTGAGACTGGTGGCACTGAGTGCTGGCTGTGGCTGAGACTGCTGGCACTGAGTGTTGGCTGTAGCTGAGAATGCTAGCACTGACTGGTGGCTGCAGCTGAGATTGCTGGCTGTGGCTGAGACTGTTGGCACTGAGTGCTGGCTCTGGCTGAGACTACTGACTGCGACTGGTGGCTGAGACTGCTGGAACTGACTGGTGGCTGAGACTGCTGGCAGTGACTGGTGGCTGTGGCTGAGACTGCTGGATGCGGCTTGTGACTGAAACTGCTGGCACTGAGTGCTGGCTGTAGCAGAGACTGCTGGCACTGACTGGTGGCTGTGGCTGGTGGCACTGACTGATGGTTGAGATGGCTGGCATGAACTGGTGGCTGGCACTGTGACTGGTGGCTGTACGACTGGTAATGACTGCTGGTGCTGAGACTGCTGGTAGCGACTGGTGGGTCAGACTGCTGACAGGGGCTCCTCTTTATATGGCTGATAGTGCTGTGACTAACTAACAGAAATAGCGGCTGGAACTGACTAACAGAAATGGCGGCTGGGGCTGACTAACAGAAATGGTGGTGCTCCGACCTGCTTGCCGGCGCGCAGGTGTGGGCAGTGCAGGCGGCATGTATAGCGCCGTGTCCTGATTGGTCGGCTCGCTGGTGTGAGCGGTGCGGGGGGGGGCATGTTGTTAGGGTTATTCCTGCAGTATAGAAATTTTTGCTAGAGGTTGTTGTGTGTGTGTGTGTGTGTGTGTGTATATATGTGTATATATATGTATGTATGTGTGTGTGTGTGTGTGTGTGTGTGTGTATATATGTGTGTGTGTGTATGTATATATGTGTGTGTGTGTGTGTGTATGTATATATATATATATATATATATATATATATATATATATATATTTTATATGAATGAGCACAGTTTTTATTATTTGTTTTTTTACAATGTTTACCCTGACAGAGTAGATAATGTGATATTTTTATAGGCTGTAACGATGCGGCGATACCTAATAAGTCTATTTTTGTAATTTTATTTCGGATTTGCACAATAACATTTTTTTTTTTTTTTTCAATCATGTTTTTGTGTTCCATTTTCTAAAAGCCATATTTTGGGGTACATATGAATTTTTGATCGCTTGGTATTACACTTTTTGTGAGGTGATTAAAAAATGGCTTTATGGCACTTTTTTTTTTTTTTTTTTTTTTTTTTTTTTTTTTTTTACGACTTTCACCAGACGGGTTGGATCACATAGTATTTTTATAGAACAGGTTGCTGTGGACACAGCGATGCCTAATATGTGCATTTTTATTTTACCCAATAAAAGCATTTTTGAAAATAAAAATACATTTTGGCACATTTTATTTTATGGTGTTCACCAGATGAGTTGGATCACAATACCCAATATGTGCATTTTTTTTTAACTTTATTTTATTCAATAAAAGCATGTTTGAAGAAAAAGATCTTTTTGTGTCTCCATTTTCTGAAAGCCATATTATATTTATTTTTTAAATGATTGGCTTATGTAGGGGCTCATTTTTTGTGGGATGAGGTAACGGTTTAATTGGTGATAATTTTGGATACATATGACTTTTTTAATCACTTTTTATACAATTTTTTTGGGTGGGTGCGGTGGGCAAAATTGCTATTCCTATATATATATATATATATATATATATATATATATATATATATATATAATTTTTTTTATGGTGTTCACCGTGCAATAAAAGTAAAATGATCCTTTTTATAGATCAGGTCCTTACGGATGCGGCGATACCAAACATGTTTAGTGGTTTTTATTTTTTACATTTTTAACCAATTATGTGTGGATATAGAAAGGTTTTTAACTTTTGAAACTTTTTTTTTTTTTTTTACACTTTTTGGACCCAGACCCACTTGGTTCTTGAAGATCCAGTGGGTCTGATGGCTTACAATACACTGCAGTTCACTGTATAGTGTACTGTAGTGTATTTAACTCACACTAAGGCCTCCTGCACACGAACGTGTGCGCCTCATGGTCATGCTGTGGCCTGCAAATTGCATGACACAATGCACTAACACAGTCCGTGGGTCAGCCGCAGCGGATCGCAGACCCATTCACTTTAATGGGTCCGCGATCCGGCCATTCCGCAAAAAGATAGGACATGTTCTATCTTTTTACGGAACGGAAGTACGGGACGAAATCCCACGGAAGCACTCCATAGAGCTCCCGTAGGGTTCCGTTCCATGCTTCCGTCCCGCACCACTCCGCATCTCCGGATTTTCGGACCCATTGAAGTTAATGGGTCCACATCCGTGATGCGGAATGCACACAGAACGGCACCCGTGTATTGTGGATCCGCAAATGCGGTCCACAATACAGCAACGGGGCGCACACGTTCGTGTGCAGGAGGCCTAAGCCTTAGATATACCATGGCAAGCTGGATGCCTGTAAAGGCGTCCGGTTGCCATGGTAACCATGGGGACGCTTCCACAGTGCAGCGGCCCGGTGAGGGAGCTTCCTCAGTTTAACCTTCAAGCATCGGCCGCTGCCACAGCAGAGCAGCGGCCCGATGGTTAACCCCTCCATTCAGCGGTCCCTAAGAACCACGGCATGAAAGGGGTTAAACGGTCGAAAAGGGAGGAGGTGCTGCGTGCTCGGCATCTCCTTCATGGCCGCTGTGGCAGGAGCAGAGAAACTTGTGTGTAGCGTTGTGTCCTGATTGGACGACACGCATGCCCAGTAAAAAACTGGTGACACACACATGGACACAGGGATTTTATTATTATAGATTAGTAGCAGTAGATGTCCTGTTTAACCGCTTGCCGTCACACTAACGTCGATAGGCGTGAGTGCGGCAGCTCTCTCAGGTCTCGATGACGCCAATAGGCGTCATCTCGTGAGACCTGAGATTTCCTGTAAATGCGCGCTCACAGGAGCGCGCGTTCACAGGATCGCGCAGTTCAGAAGTTAATCTACAGCCTGCCGGCAGCAATCATTGGCTGGCAGGCTGTAGATTTTTAAAAGATCCAATCAAAGAGGTATGTCAGACGCTATTTTGTAAATAGCGTCTGATATACCTGCTACCTGGTCCTCTGGTGGTCCCTTTTGCTTGGATCGACCACCAGAGGACACAGGCAGCTCTGTAAGTAGCACCAAACACCACACATACACTACACCCCCCCTGTCACTTATTAACCCCTGATCACCCCATATAAACTCCCTGATCACCCCCTTGTCACCCCCCTCTCATTGATCACCCCCCTGTAAGGGTCCCTTATCACCGCCAGTTACTTAGCTACTTGTTAGGGAGTTAGCGCCCAGCCCACCGCACCGCAGTCACTGATTAGTCGCTGATTAGCGTCATCGCTGTCGCTAATCAGCACTAGTACTATATAGTATCTGTAAGTGATCAAGACTGATCGCAATCAGATCTATATAAGTACATTAGGGTCACCTTAGGCTCTACAAAAAACGCAGTGTTCGCCCGATCAGGCCTGATCTTGTGCTCACACTTGCGTTCAGTCCGCCCCACCGCAGTGTCAGAATTATTTTTTTTATGATCACTGCAAAAAAAAATTAAAATCGCTGCGCCGCTATAAAGATCACTTTTGAGCTTTTTGGATCTTTATTAGCGATCGCAGCTTTACTTCGCAAGCACTCCTTTTTACTAGGCAGGTTTGCTCTTTTTCCTGGGTAGTCTCAGAGGAATACCCCCTAAATTTAGTTAGTCCAAAATGTCAAACAAGGGGTATTCCGCTGAAGAGGCCTACAGGATTCTGGCCGTGATGGATGAAAGCGATGGGGACGCCTCACCCGCTGAAT
The DNA here is from genome assembly GCF_905171765.1 of Bufo bufo. Classification (NCBI taxonomy): domain Eukaryota; kingdom Metazoa; phylum Chordata; class Amphibia; order Anura; family Bufonidae; genus Bufo; species Bufo bufo. The sequence goes on from NC_053394.1 coordinate 292,762,354, forward strand.
CCAGTGGTTCAGAATATGAACCTGTAGACAGCAGTGGCACTCTAACCGCTAGCGAAGATGACGAGGTTGAGGTCCCTGCTATGGTCAGGCGTACCCGATCCCATGTCAGTGTTCTGCATGATGAGCCTCATGATGAGCCTCATTTGCAGCAGAGTGGTGCTAGCGCTGATCTTTTTTATGGTGCGGCATACACCAGCAGCGCAGCACATCCTGGACCTTCTACCAGCACTGCCGTATTCCCTGGTGAAGTGGCGAGCACCAGAAGGGCAGTTCAAGCTGGTACGGTGGCACGTGCAGTAACTCATCCGTCGCAGCCACCACGTTCACAAGCCCGTAGAGCCCTTAGTCTCCCAGAGGTGCTAGCAAACCCTAATTGGTACTCCCCTGCTTCCGCCACACCCGTATTGCCCCCTTTCACTGCCCAGTCTGGAGTTCGCATGGGACAGCTCATTTAGGGTTGGCCCTTGGGTTTTTTGAGCTGTTCTTCACCGCGGATCTCTGACTTAGTTGTGGCAGAAACCAACCACTACGCCACAGACTATATAACCGCCAATCCGGAAAGCTTCTATGCCCAGCCTTACCGGTGGAAACCAGTCAGTTTTCGAATTTAATTTTTTTTTGGGCCTTCTCAGCATGGGTCTAACAAAAAAAAATGTATTGCGGTCCTATTGGTCTAAAGACCCAATACATTACATGCCCATGTTCTCTGCTGCAATGTCCAGGGCACGTTTTGAGGTCATCATGTGCTTTATGCATTTTACTGACAATAAAACCTGTCATCCAAGAGGCCACCCTGCTTATGACCGGCTCCACAAAATTCGGCCCCTCATAGACCATTTGTCATCCAGATTTGCAGATGCGTATACCCCCAATCAGAACATCTGCATAGACTAGTCCCTAGTACATTTACCGGGCGCCTTGGCATCAAACAGTACATCCCCAGCAAGCGCGCTCAGTATGGGGTCAAACTGTATAAGCTCTGTGAAAGGGCCACAGGCTATACATATCGCTTTAGGGTCTATGAGGGAAAAGACTCAAAACTGGAGCCGGTTGGATGTCCTGACTACCTGGGGAGCAGTGGCAAGATTGTCTGGGACTTGGTGTCACCCTTACTCCACAAGGGGTACCACTTATAGGTGGGCAATTTTTACTCAAGAGTGGCCCTCTTTCGGCACTTGCATCTAGTCGGAATTCAATGCTGTGGCACCGCGCGACCTAGTCGCCGGGGCTTCCCCCAATGGCTCGTTAATACCCGACTTGCACGGGGGGAGAGGGCTGCCTTGTGTGACCAAGAACTGCTTGCGGTGAAGTGAAGGGACAAGAGGGACGTTTACCTTCAGTCCACCATTCACGCAGACACGACTGTCCAAATTGAAAGGGCAACTAGAGTCATTGAGAAACCCCTCTGTCCACGACTATAACCTTCACATGGGAGGGGTGGACTTCAATGACCAGATGTTGGCTCCCTATTTAGTGTCCCGCCGCACCAGACGCTGGTATAAGAAGGTGTCTGTTTATTTAATTCAATTGGCTGTCTATAATAGTTTTGTTCTCTACAGTAAGGCTGGGAGAAAAGGATCCTTCCTAAAATTCCAGGAAGAGAACATTTAGGAACTCCTGTATCCAGGAGGGTCCGTGTCCCAAGTCCCTGATGTAGTGAGCCGGCTACATGGCAGACACTTCCCGAGTGTCTGTCTATCCTGGTACCCCAACTCAACGTTCCCCAAGAAAAAGATGTCATGTCTGTAGCAGGGCTGGAATAAGGCGTGACACCACCTTTTTTTGTCCTGACTGTCCTGACTAGCCTGCCCTATGCATAGGGGAGTGTTTCCGCAAGTACCACACACAGGTACACTATTAGTGTAGGGATTGCGTGACACAGGACAGGCACACAGGGGTCTTAGGGCCCTTTCACACAGAGCTGCCACAAACCTTTCCTTTCACCTGGGACAAAGTGCATAATGTACTCCGCCACATCTCTGGGCTATTTGCGCTTTGCACATTGTCCCATGGGGAAGGAGAGGTTTATCCTCTAAAGGTAAAAAAAACAAAAAAATCACAGGTAAGCAAAAAAGTTAATGTTCTGTTTCAAATGTTCAATAAAGTTTATAAAAGTTAATGTTCTGTTTCAAATGTTATATAAAGTTAATGTTAATAAATTTATTGCGTTGCGGCCTGTTTTTTTACCTTCTAGGTGGACCAAGCGATCAACCAGCTGCAGCACTGATGTGCATTCTGACAGAAGCATTGCCCTGCTGTCAGATTACACAAAAGTCGGCGTATGCGGCGCTGCAAGACGAGATTTCTCCTCTGCAGTAAAAAAGATACGTTTGCCGAGGCTTGTGAGCTGAGGGGCGGTGTTCATATGCGTTGGCAAACACTTTAATATAAAAATAAAAAAAATTCAAATTTCTGCCAATGATTTATTCATCCACATCGATTGATGTGAATGGAGAAATCGGGTTTACCAGGGCATACGAGCTGAGTGGGTTTGGATGTTGGGCGGAGCTCCTATGTCCTGGCAGATGCCTTTCCCCTCCTTTTTTTTTTTTGCACATTTTTTGGCAGAGATTTTTTCATCCACATTGATCGATGCGAATGAAGAAACCTGTGCCGTTAATTTTTTCTTTCAGCCCAGAGGCTGAACGGAAAAAAAAATCTCATTACCCGTATGCTCAATATAAGGAGAATAGCAGAAACTCCTAATGCTTGCCATACATGTAATGATTGTGGAGACCCTCAAATGCCAGGGCAGTACAAACACCCCACAAATGACCCCATTTTGGAAAGAAGACACCCTAAATAATAATTTTCCGCTAACTTGTGCCAAAAAAAAAAAAAAATATTCTAGGAACTCGCCATGCCCCTCACGGAATACCTTTGGGGTGTCTTCTTTCCAAAATGGGGTCACTTGTGGGGTATTTATACTGCCCTGGCATTTTAGGGGCCCTAAAGCGTGAGAAGTAGTTTGGAATCCAAATGCGCAAAAAATGCCCTGTGAAATCCTAAAGGTACTCATTGGAATTTGGGCCCCTTTGTGCACCTAGGCTGCAAAAAAATGTCACAGATGTGGTATCGCCGTACTCAGGAGAAGTAGGGCAATGTGTTTTGGGGTGTCTTTTTACATATACCCATGCTGGGTGAGAGAAATATCTCTGTAAATTGACAACTTTGTATAAAAAAAATGGGAAAATGGGACACTTTTTTGCAGCCTAGGTGCGTAAAGGGGCCGAAAGTCCAACGAGTACCTTCAGGCTTTACAGGGTTGCTCACAATTTAGCCCCGCCCAAAATGCCAGAACAGTAAACACACCCCACAAATGACCCCATTTCGGAAAGTAGACACCCCAAGGTATTCAGTGAGTGGCATAGTGAGTCCGTGGGAGATTTTTTCTTTTTTTGCCAGAAGTTAGCAGAAATGGAAACTTTATTATTATTTTTATTTCTCAGAAAGTATCATTTTCCGCTAACTTTAAATCATACATGAACTCACCATGCCCCTCCGTGAATACTTTGGGGTGTCTTATTTCTAAAATGGGGTCATTTGGGGGGTATTTATACTATCCTGGCATTCTAGCACCTCAAGAAACATGACAGGTGCTCAGAAAGTCAGAGCTGCTTCAAAATGCGGAAATTCACATTTTTGTACCATAGTTTGTAAACGCTATAACTTTTGCGCAAACCAATAAATATACACTTATTGTATTTTTTTTTTTTAAAGACATGTAGCACAATAAATTCTGACACAAATATAGAAATGTAATTATATTTGAACAATTTAACCAGAGAAAGTTAAAAATACACTTTTTTTGAGAAAATTGCGGCCTAAAAACAAAAAATCTCAGCAGCAATCAAATACCATCAAACTAAAGCTGTATTTGTGAGAAGAAAAGGAGGTAAAATTCATTTGGGTGCCAAATTGCATGACCAAGCAATAAACCGTTAAAGTTGTGAAGTGCCGATTTATAAAAAAGGGCCTGGTCACTAGGGGGGTATAAACCTGTGGTCCTTAAGTGGTTAATAATGGGAGTATACTATGCTCCCATTAATAGTAGTAGTAGTAGATTATGTCCTCATTAATAGTGATAGTATAATATGTCCTCATTAATAGTACTAGTAGAGTATGTCCCATTATTAGCATTAGTAGAATATGTCATTATTAATAGTGCTAGTACAGCATTTCCTCATTAATAGCACGAGTACTGCATGTTCTTAATATTAGTCATAGAAGATTATGTCTGGATTAATAGTGCTAGTAGAGTATGTCCCCATTAATAGCACTAGTACAGTATGTCCTCAATAGCTCTACTATAGGATGCCCCTATTAAAAGCACTAGTAGAGTATATAATGTAATGGAAAAATGAATCCAGCCAGTAAAGGCAGCAATATGGACAATCACAATAGATACTAAGTGCCTGGTATTCACTTTCTCTACATAATAAATGGCATTTGCTGAAGTGACACAAATAGGGTTGAGTGAACCTGAACTGTAAAGTTCGGTTTCGTACCGAACTTTAAGATTTTTGAACCCCGAGCCGAAACTTTTCAGTTAACCACTTGCCATCTGGGCCATTTGCCCCCTTCCTGACCAGGCCTAATTTTGCAAAACTGACATCTCACTTTATGTGGTAATAACTTTGGAACACCTTTATTTATCCAAGTCATTCAGAGATTGTTTTCTCGTGACACATTGTACTTCATGATAGTCATAAATTTGAGTCAAAATATTTCACCTTTTATTTATGAAAAAATCCCAAATTTACCAAAAAGATTTGAAAAATTCGCAATTTTCTAAATTTCAATTTCTCTGCTTTTAAAACAGTAAGTGATACCTCATAAAATATTTATTACTTAACATTCCCCATATGTCTAATTTATGTTGGCATCATTTTGGAAATGTCATTTTATTTTTTTAGGATTTTAGAAGGCTTAGAAGTTTAGAAGCAATTCTTCAAATTTTTAAGAAAATTGCCAAAACCCACTTTTTAAGGACCAGTTCAGGTCTGAAGTCACTTTGTGGGACCTACATAGTGAATACCCCCATAAATGACCCCATTGTGGAAACCACACCCCTCAAGGTATTCAAAACCGATTTTACAAACTTTGTTAACCCTTTAGGCGTTCCACAAGAATTAAAGGAAAATGGAGATCAAATTTTTAAATTTCACTTTTTTGGCAGATTTTCCGTTTTAATCAAATTTTTTCTTTAACACATCGATGGTTAACAGCCAAACAAAACTCAATATTTATTACCCAGATTCTGCGGTTTACAGAAACACCCCACATGTGGTCATAAACTGCTGTATAGGCACGCGGCAGGGCGCAGAAGCAAAGGAACTCCACATGGTTTTTAGATGCCATGTCCCATTTGAAGCCCCCTTACAGTAGAAACTCCCAAGAAGTGACCCCATTTTGGAAACTAGGGGATAAGGTGCCAGTTTTATTAGTACTATTTTTGGGTACATATGATTTTTTGATTCAGTATAACACTTTATGGGGCAAGGTGACCAAAAAATTGGTTGTTTTAGCACAGTTTCTATTTATTTATTTTTACAGCATTCACCTGAGGGGTTCAGTCAAGTGACATTTTTATAGAGCAGATTTTTACGGACGTGGCGATACCTAATATGTATACTTTTTCTCAGTTATTAAAGTTTTACACAATAATAGCATTTTTGAAACCAAAAAAATGATGTTTTAGTGTCTCCATGTTCTAAGAGCTATAGTTTTTTTTTTTTTGAGAGATTTTCTTATGTAGGGGCTCATTTTTAGCGGGATGACGTGACTGTTTTATTGGTACCATTTTGTGGGACATACGCGTTTTTGATCACTTGGTGTTGCACCTTTTGTGATGTAAGGTGACAAAAATTGCTTGTATTGACACAGGTTGTGTTTTTTTTTTTTTTTTTTACGGTGTTCACCCGAGGGGTTAGGTCATGTGATATTTTTATAGAGCTGGTTTTTACGGACGCGGCAATACCAAATATGTCTATTTTATTTTTTCTATTTTTAAAAAAAAAAAATATTCCTTACTTGGGGACTTTTTTTTTTTTTTTTTTTTTTACACTTTTTTTGTCCCACATAAGGTCATACAAGACCTCTGGGGGACATTTACTTCACTTTTTTTTTTTTTTTCACTGTTGATTTCTCCTGTAACTGGGGCTGACATAGTAGCCCCAGTTACAGGAGAAATACACCCCCCAGAGAGGCTGTACAGCGCAATACTGCGCTGTACAGCCTCAGTGCAGGGCTGATCGAGGTCTCTGAAAGACCTCACACAGCTCCTGCACTCTCCGGTCCCGGCGGTCACAGGAAGCGCATAGCGTTTCCTGCTCTGCATACACAGTGCTCGGTGAGCGCTGTGTATGCAGCGATCCAGAAGGCAGGGACACCTGGGCACTGTCCCTGCCTTCTCTCTGGGTTGCCCTGCTGTCACTGACAGCGGGCAACCCGATCAGCAGCTGCACGATTAGCGTGCAGCTGCAGTTTCTGAACGGACGTTCTGGAATGTCCATTCAGAAATAGAGATCCACCCATAGGAAGTTTATATCCTATGGGCGGACGGAAAGTGGTTAAAGTTCGGGTTCGGTGTTCGGCAATTTAATGGCGCTTTTTGAAAGGCTGCAGAGCAACCAATTAACAAGCGTTTAACTGTGTGCCCTTAGAAGCCATCACAGCCATGCCTTCTTATGGCAAGGCTGTGATTGGCCAGTGCAGCATGTGACCTAGCCTCTGTATAAGCTGGAGTCACGTAGCTCTGCACATCACTCTGCTCTGATTAGTGTAGGGATAGGATGCTGCTGCTGTAAGGGAGAGAATAGGAAAGAATCTTTAATCGGAAGTGCTTGTTAACGCAGCGATCTACATAGATTTTGTTTTGTGGGTGCAGTGCACAATCTTTTTACCCTGCCCTGAGCCCAGTGACACAGAAAAATAACTTTTATCCGTCTGTTAGTTAGGTGGGAGTCGGCGGCCATTTTATGCAAGCTCAGTGCACCAGCACAGCATATATGCATTTGTGACAGACAAATACAAGCTTGAAATACTGCAATTATATTCTGGGTTTAAAAAAAATCACCCATTTTTTGCAAGACCCTACACCTGTGGCCTTTGCAGCATTTGTTAGTGTGAAATACAATCTTGAAATACTGCAATAATTTTCTGGGTTTAAAAAAGCACCAATTTTTCGGCAATACCCTACATCTGTCAGTGTGAAATACACGCGCTAGATACTGTGGTTATATTCTGCTATTAAAAAAACACCCATTTTGGACAAGATCCTAAATTTGCGGAGAATAAGGAGAGCGTCAAATAAGGGACGTGGCCCAGGTCGTGGTGGTGCTGCTGGTGGAGGTCCTGTTGCAGGAGGAGGACTTGGTCGATCTGTGCCAGCTACACGCACAAGTGAAACACCTTCCTCAGGTGGGAGTAAGCGGCAGAACCTTCGACCCCACATGGAATCAAGGTCATGTGAGTGACCTGTGTAGTTCGGAGGAACAGGTGGTGGTCGCACAGAACCACCAGCACAGCAGAAGAGGGAGCAGGGTTCAAAATCGGAGCGGTTGTCCCCTAGACAGTATGCCTGCCACTGCCCAACGCAGCAAGGGACCGAGAACACCAAAGCCAGCTCCAAGGAGTTCCCTGGCGTGGCAGTTCTTCAGACAATGTGCTGACGACAAGACACGAGTGGTTTGCACGATGTGCAATCAGAGACTGAAGCGAGGCATAAACGTTCTAAACCTAAGCACAACCTGCATGATCAGGCATCTAAGTGCAAAGCACGAACTGCAGTGGAGTAGACACCTCAAACACCAAGAAAGGTCTCTGGCTCCTCTTGCTTCCTCTTCTGCTGCAGTCTCGGCCTCTTCATCCACCTCTGGAGTGACAGTGCCACCTGCCACCCTGCAAACAGAGGATCTTCCAGCAACAATACCATCTGGGTCACCAATGTCCCACGGAAGCTTTCAGCTCTCCATCTCCCAAACACTGAAGCGGAAGAGGAAGTACCCCCCTACCCAGCCGTGATCCCTAGCCCTGAATGGCAGCATTTCAAAATTACTGGCCTTTGAAATGCTGTCGTTCCGTCTGGTGGAGACGGAGAGTTTTAAAAGCCTTATGGCGGTGGCTGTCCCACAGTACGTCGTGCCCAGCCGCCACTACTTTTCCAGGCGAGCCATCCCTTCCCTGCACAACCAAGTAGGGGACAAAATCAGGTGTGCACTGCGCAACGCCATCTGTGGCAAGGTCCACCTAACTACGGATATGTGGACCAGTAAGCACGGTCAGGGATGTTATATCTCGTTAACAGCACACTGGGTAAATGCAGTGGCGGCTGGGACTGAGGCGGATAGCAGTTCGGCGCATGTGCTTCCACCACCAAGGATTGCAGGGTGCTTCTCTTTGCCTCCTGTTGCTTCCTCCTCCTCCTACTCCTCTTCTTCATCCTCTACCGCCTCCTCAGCCGGTCAGCGTAACACCTTCACCACCAACTTCAGCACAGCCAGGGGTAAACGACAGCAGGCAGTTTTAAAACGTATCTGTTTAGGGGACAAACCCCACACCGCACATGAGCTGTGGATGGGCCTTGAACAACAGACCGATGAGTGGTTGGTGCCAGTGAGCCTCAAACCCGGCCTAGTGGTGTGTGATAATGGGCGAAATCCTGTAGCAGCTCTGGGCCTAGCCGGTTTGACGCACATCTCTTGCCTGGCGCATGTGCTGAATTTGGTGGTGCACAGGTTCCTTAAAAATTACCCCAATTTGTCAGAGCTGCTGCATAAAGTGCGGGCCATCTGTGCGCGTTTTCGGCGTTCTCACCCCACTGCTGCTCGCCTGTCAGCGCTGCAGCGTAACTTCGGCCTTCCCGCTTACCGCCTCATACGCGACGTGCCCACAAGGTAGAACTCCACCTTGCACATGCTGGCCAGACTGTGCGACCAGCAGCAGGCGATAGGGAAGTTTCAGATGCAGCACGAACAGGTGAGTCACTCTGCGGAACATCACCCCTTAACCACCATTGACTGGGCCTCCATGCGAGACCTGTGTGCCTTGTTGTGCTGTTTCGAGAACTCCAACAACATGGCCAGTGCCGATAACGCCGTTCTCAGCGTTACTATCCCCCTTCTATGCCTCCTTAAAAAATTGTTTCTGGCGATAATGGAAGAGGATGTGACACAGGAGGAGGAAGAGGGATAATTTCATAGGGTTTCCGGCCAGTCCTTCACAAGTGGCTCTGAGGGTGGGTTCCTGCACCCACAAACGCCAGGTACACAATTGTCCAGCCAGGGCACAGTTCTGGAGGATGACGAGGTGGAAGATGATGATGAGGAGGAGATGGAGGAGGAGGATGATGAACCGTGTTCACAGCAGGGTGGCACCCAAACCAGCTCATGGGCATCACTGGTGCATGGCTGGGGGGATACAGAGGACACAGACGATACACCTCCCACAGAGGACAGCTTTTCGTTGCCTCTAAGCAGCCTGGCACACATGGGCGATTACATGCTTCAGTGTCTCTACAACGACCGCCCACATTCTAACTTGTGCTGATTACTGGGTGGCCACGCTGCTGGATCCCCATTACAAGGACAACATACCGTCCTTAATTCCGTCACTGGAGCGTGATTGTAAGATGCGCGAGTACAAGCGCACGCTGGTAGACGAGCTGCTGGTGGCATTCCCACCTGACAGCGGGGGTACAGTGGAAGCACAAGGCAAAGGAGGAGGAGAAAGAGGTCGCCAACGCAGCTGGGGCACCACCAGCACCTCAGAAGGCAGGGTTAGCATGGCCGAAATGTGGAAAAGCTTTGTCAGCACGCCTCAACAACCAGCACCACCAGCTGATATGGAACGTCTTAGCAGGATGCAGCATTTCACCAACATGGTGGAGGGTACGATGCCCTGGCTGCGACTGACCAGTTTGGTGATCTCATCAAATGGCCGCAGAAGTCTGCATGCGTCGCGCATGAGCAGCCACTGGGGCGGTAAAAAGAAACCAAGCTCCCCAGAACCTGTCCTGCTGCAGAGTTCATACAGGTAGTCGTTAACGGCACGTTGCTGCTGGAGCAGCCTATCAAGCATCTACAAGGTGGAGTTCCAGCGCGTCGGGCTGTCATAAATCAGACGTCTGACGGGCAAGTGGTGTCGCCGCTGAACATCAGCAAGGCGAGTCATAGCCATGTAAGATCTTCTAAAATGGCCAGAGATTTTCCTGGCCTGCCGCAAGATGTCCTGGACCCCGGGGTATTTAGCAACAAATCGCTGCATGACTAAGTTCAGGACGTGTGCAATGCACGGCTCGTGTGTCATTTTGCCCTGTTTCAGCACACCAGATTGGCACCATTGTTGCACACCACTTTTCCAACTGTCAAATTGAGCGGGGTTAGCCACTGATCGGCCTGTGACTGCAGAGCTGAAAGCAGTGCAGGACCGGTGTGGCTCTTGGCTTCCAGGCACAACAGCCGCAGCACAGAATGGCAACGTCTCACCTATGTCGTATAGGTTCTGGGGAGCTTGGGGGGCGCAGCGGAAGAGGCGGTAGCAGTGGAAAAGGAGGAGTCAACCAAGGAGGAGACGGAGGATGGAGTAGGAGGAGAAGAAGAGGCAGGCCTGCATGCAATCCTTGGCGGTAACACCAAATCCACACAGGAGCCACGGGTTACATGCTTGACGGCCGTCAGAAGGTTCACCCAGTGGGCAGTAAAAGTTATGTACCTTCCCTGCCCGTGTTTGCTAGACTACGTGTCTGTGGTCAGATGTATCTTGGCACCGACACTGAGTGCCAGACATATATTCACTTGCTACTGAACGTGGCCATATAGCTCTGGGATGCCCATCTGGGAGACATATTTCCTTCCGGGGACCTTCCATTGCTGTGTGCCAATGGCCACAAATTTTCTAAAGGCCTCTGAGTCCACCAGTTTATATGGCACTAGTCGGTGGGCTGGCAGATCCGACAAGCCATCGGTCAGCCGTTGGGCAAGAGGATTATCTGGTGTCATCAACTTTTTACACTTTAACATTAGGGCTACGGAAGACTGCCTTTTGCCAGATGAACGCAACGACGGCACGGTGGAAGGTGAAGTGGAGGACAAATGGGAGAAGAGAGGAGAAAAGGCAGGACGTGGAGCGCCGAGAGTATGGCTTTGTGGATTCTGATGGCGTTGCTCTCACTGGGCTCGGTGATGGGAGGCCAGGTGCCTTCTTAAGGCGGTCGTCCCTAGGTCAGTTTTGGACTTACCGTGACTTAAGCGTTGACAGCACAGGCTGCAGATGGCAACACTATTGTCAGCATTTGACACACGTTAAAAAAAGCCCACACTGTGGAGCCATGTCCCTCGGTCTTGGGCGCGTGCATAGTGGATGGCTCGCTCCAGATACATTTGCAGTCTGCTTTTTGCTTCATGCACACTATGAGCTCTGCCAGCTTCTCCTCCTTCTCCTCCCTCTCTGCTGCTCCTTCTCTCCCTCTGAACTCCCCTCCTCTTCCTCTTGTGGGCACCCAAGTGACGTCCATCTACACGTCATTCATTGTCACCTTCACCACCACTGACATTTGAGATCTCAGAGTAGGCAGCAACATCCCTTCTTGGGCTGATATGGGTACTGTGGTCAGACCGCTGGTTGGCGGCCGTTGCTATCTCTTCTTCCTCATCTGATGTCAAGAATGGCTGCACATCGGTAAGATCTGGGAATGGATGGGAAAAAAATTTCTCTGACTCGAGTGGAGTGGCTATGGTGGTGGTGGTGGATATCGGGGTTCACACAGCAGAGTGAGGAGAGTGCAGATACAGAGGATGAGGAGGTTGCAGAAGTGGAAGGCTGAGTGAGCCACTCAACCAACTCTGGTGCGCCCTTTGAAGTAATCGCATGCGCCTTCTCTAACTTCCCATTTTGGCTCTGACCTGGTGCAACTACCACCCCTGCGGAATGGCCTGCCTCTTCCTCTGCCTGTCATTTTCAAAATGACCCTGTGCCAAAGTCCCTAGAGAAGAGAAGTATTTGTGGAAGCAGGTATATCGCAGGCCTCAATCAATATTTGGTGGAAACAGGTATATCGAACCCCTTACTCAGTATTTTGTGGAAGCAGGTGTATCGCAGTCTTCAATCAGTATTTTATGGAAGCAGGCATATCGCACCCCTCAATCAGTATTTTGTGGAATCAGGTATATAAAACCCCTTAATCATTATTTTGTGGAAGCAGGTATATCGCACCACTCAATCAATTTTGGGTGGAAACGGGTATAACGAACCCCTTAATCTGTATGTTGTGTAAGCAGGTATATCGCAGGCATCAATCAATATTTGGTAGAAACAGGTATATCGAACCCCTTAAACAGTATAGTCCCCTATAATAGCGCTAGTAGTGTATGCTCCATTAATAGTGCTAGTTGAGTATGTCCATATTTATAGCACTAGTGAAGTATTTTCCCATTAAGTATAGTATGTCCCCATCAATCGCGCTAGCAGAGTATGTCTTCATTAATACTTTTAGTAAAGTAGTTTGCGTTACATCCCATGTACACATAGGTAGGTCACCTCAATACAATATTATAAATTATAACCCGGCTTTAAATCAGTTACATATTTACAAATTTACAGCAAATTTACATACCTGCAACTAGAGAGGCTGGCAGACGCTTCTTCGGGTCTTGGGTGCCATTGGACACCAACAAAACACTTGACCAAGGTGTATAGATTAAATACAAAGGCAGCAAAATTTGTGTTTACCCCAACACTACTAGTATGACAGTTGTAATTATACACTCACCTAAAGAATTATTAGGAACACCTGTTCTATTTCTCATTAATGCAATTATCTAGTCAACCAATCACATGGCAGTTGCTTCAATGCATTTAGGGGGGTGCTCCTGGTCAAGACAATCTCCTGAACTCCAAACTGAATGTCAGAATGGGAAAGAAAGGTGATTTAAGCAATTTTGAGCGTGGCATGGTTGTTGGTGCCAGACGGGCCGGTCTGAGTATTTCACAATCTGCTCAGTTACTGGGATTTTCACGCACAACCATTTCTAGGGTTTACAAAGAATGGTGTGAAAAGGGAAAAACATCCAGTATGCGGCAGTCCTGTGGGCAAAAATGCCTTGTGGATGCTAGAGGTCAGAGGAGAATGGGCCGACTGATTCAAGCTGATAGAAGAGCAACGTTGACTGAAATAACCACTAGTTACAACCGAGGTATGCAGCAAAGCATTTGTGAAGCCATAACACGCACAACCTTGAGGCGGATGGGCTACAACAGCAGAAGACCCCACCGGGTACCACTCATCTCCACTACAAATAGGAAAAAGAGGCCACAATTTGCACGAGCTCACCAAAATTGGACTGTTGAAGACTGGAAAAATGTTGCCTGGTCTGATGAGTTTCGATTTCTGTTGAGACATTCAAATGGTAGAGTCCGAATTTGGCGTAAACAGAATGAGAACATGTATCCATCCTCTGATGGCTACTTCCAGCAGGATAATGCACCATGTCACAAAGCTCGAATCATTTCAAATTGGTTTCTTGAACATGACAATGAGTTCACTGTACTAAAATGGCCCCCACAGTCACCAGATCTCAACCCAATAGAGCATCTTTGGGATGTGGTGGAACGGGAGCTTTGTGCCCTGGATGTGCATCCCTCAAATCTCCATCAACTGCAAGATGCTATCCTATCAATATGGGCCAACATTTCTAAAGAATGCTATCAGCACCTTGTGGAATCAATGCCACGTAGAATTAAGGCAGTTCTGAAGGCAAAAGGGGGTCCAACACCGTATTAGTATGGTGTTCCTAATAATTCTTTAGGTGAGTGTATATTCCATTATAAGTGTTGCCCCAGACTTTTGAATTAGAAATATAATCTGTGTGTAAATGTGAATATGTTTGGAATGCTGATTAATGCAGAAGAAGATGAATTATCAAAATTGCTATCCCAGATATAATAAAGCCTATGTATTATATGCATAATATGGACACTCTATATAATATCTACAGTGCCTTCCAAAAGCACTACTCCCCTTTGATATGCTATCTTGATAAAGTCTCTCTCTCTCTCTCTCTCTCTCTCTCTCTCTCTCTCTCTCTCTCTCTCTCTCTCTCTCTGTCTAGAATCTCTGGCTGGTAACTGTTATCTGGCAATTATGGCTGTAGTGTTCACTGAGGGATACAGGTTTTACAATCATGTTTGGGCAGGACGTTGCTAAGTGTGATGTGTCTTAACTGTAATACCTCACAAGCAGCAAAGTCTGGTTAGCTGTAGTCACAGGTTACCTTGTTGACCCCAATGCTGGCCATGCAGATTCTGAGTTCTTCTTTCTTTCTCTCTTTCTTGCTGTAGCCGAAGCAGTAACTTTCACAGAGATCATTTAATCTCTGGATCCAGAGGCCTAAGGAGAAGGAGCACAAAGATTTGCTTCCATCTTCCTAACTCATTAGTTTGCACTCTCTCTAGTCAGAAAGTAAGACCAGCTCACTCCTGCCCCTCATAATGGGTTGTGGAACAGAGTGATTAACCATGTCCAAGCCAATCATACCAGGCCATACTGGGGGTACATAACAAACATACATTACAAAACATTTGCAGATACCCCCTGTACTAGGGTACTGCACAACCACATGTGGTTTGGTGAAGTCCAAATGTGTCTTTTTTTTTAAGCAATGGCTTTTTATTTGGCAAATCTTCTATAAAGTGCGTGGAGTGTCCAGTTTATGGTGGTCCTATAGACAGAGACTTCCATCTCTGCTGTGATCTTTTGACCTCCTTTTGTGTAATCGTTGACATCTTTGTTGAATCTCTGATAAATGACCTTGTCTGGTCTGTAAGTTTTCATGGATGGCCTTCTCTTGTCAGGTTTGTAGTTTTGCTTTATTCATTCTAATTTCGATTTGATGGTGCTGTGAGGGATGTTCAAAATTTGGGATTTTTTTTTATAACTCATTCATTATCTATATCTCCACAACTTTTGTTTCTGACCTGTTTAGAGAGCTCCTTGGCCTTTATGTTGCTTGCTTAGTAGTGTTCTAGACTCGGGGGCCTTCCAGAATTGGTGGATCTATACCCACATCATGTAACAGGTCATGTGACATTTTCATTACACACAAGTGGAACTTATACAGCGAGCCACAGAGAGTCCAGTGCAGAGGATGGGAGTGATAGTGGGCCTAATGAGATGACACGTCACTGTGTATTTCCTCAGGCCATTGCTGCCTGGGGATTGATGCAGTGGAAATGTTGTATCAGGAATCAGGCCAGAAGTTGAACAATAAAAGTCTCTCTTTACTACAAACAGAAAAACAGAAGTTGCGATACATTCAGCAGTAGTTTGTACACAGTGCAATTTCTCTTCCCAAATGACAAGGTATGGTGGCTGGCAAACGGGCAGATAATGGGGCCTCTGGTATGTTATCTTGCTGATGTCTCTCTGTTGAACTTTTGGCCTAACAGATGTAAGCTGGCACTTGTGGATGCATGTGTTCACTGTGTAATGCATTTTTTTTTTCTGGCTTGGCATAGATGTGGGCTAAGGTGATGGGTCCCTCACATGTAGCAAAGTTTGGGTAGCTATTGTATAATTGCTGATCGGTCTTCTGACTGTAACGCTGTAGCTTTGCAGAATATCTGGAGTTTTGTCTTTGAAGTCTCTCTGGAGTAGTGGTTTTACAGATGAGTTGCTTCTCTGGGCCCTTGGAGCAGGAGCAATAGGATGTCCTTCTGCACTCCTCACAGTCTAAGCCAATACTCCCTTCTCCTGACAGGAAGTAGGTCCAGCCCACTCCTACCATGATGGGAGGAATCGGGTGGTTAGTCCCATTCCTGATGCATACCATACCTCACATGCTGTTGTACGATCCAAACATTAATACCATTACAAACCACACTTTTGCATATACCCCCTGTGACTGGGGTACTGCACTTTCTCAACTCAATGACTTCTGAAGTTGATTGGTTGGACCTGACCTTATTTAGGGGTTTAATTGCAAAGGGGTGAACATATATGTACCCCTAGCTTTTCAGTTTTTAACCCTTTGAGGGCATGGCTATTTTCCATTTTTGTTTTTCAGGTCCTGCCTTCCCAGAGCCATTACTTTTTATGTTTCCATTTACATAGGCATATGAGGGTTTGTTTTTTGCAGTACAAGTTGTAGTTTGTAATGGCACCATTTTATTTTACATATGATGCAGTGGGAAGCTGGAAAAAAAAATCCAAATTGGGTGGAATTGGGAAAAAAAAGCAATTCAGCCAGTTTTATGGGTTTTGAAAATTTATTTTTTCCATCACCATATTCTGACCTCCATAACTTTTTTAGTTTTATATCTTTGGAGCTATGTAAGGGATGATTTTTTTCGAGGCAATCTGTACTTTTTATTGGTACCATTTTGGGTTAGGAATATCTTTTTGATAACTTTTTATTACATTTTTTGGGGAGGTGAAGTGATGTAAAAATGGAAAATCGTTAATTTTGATTTTATTCTGTTGTTCAATTTTCTGTATGGAATAAATATTTTTATATCTTAACTCCTTCAACCGCCATGACGTTACATCACAGTGGTTGAGGGTATGTATGGAGCGGGCTGCTGTGGTGAGCCCGCTCCATACATGGCTGTTGCAGGCTGTATCATACAGCAGGTACCTGGCTGCAATGACGATGAATGGCAATCACGCCAAACCCTGTAATTTATCCTATTACAGGGGTAGGCAACCTCTGGCTCTCCATGTGCTGTGAAATTACAGCTCCCAGCATGCATACTTGCTCTGCTCTTCTTAGAACTCTCATAGAAATGAATGGAGCATGCTGGGAATTGTAGTTTCACAACAGCTGGAGTGCCGAAGGTTGCTGACCCCTGACCTGATCAACACCGATCGCAACATCTGTGGAGTTAGGCAGAGGAATACGGCTCCCTCTACCTTCCAATCGGAGCCCCCGCAGTAAAATCGGGGGGCTCTGGTCGGTTACCATGGTGGCCTGGACGCTTTTGAAGCTCTCTGCTAAGCTGTGAACAAAGCACAACTCAGCAGGTACTGCGTCTGAATCCCATTCACACTAATAGATACCTATATAGGGTGAATAGGACAAGGGATCAAAAGTTACCAGGTTCTACTTCCCTATAGTTATTACTATAAAATGTTTAAAAAGTTTAAATCGCCCCCACTTTCCCAATTTTACATATAAAAATAAACATCAGATATCGCCATGTCCAAAAATGTCTGAACTAATAAAATATTTTTAAAAAATTCCTGTGCGGTGAACAGTGGCGTACCTACCATATAGGCAGACCACGCAGCTGCTATGGGGCCCGTGAGGAAGAGGGGCCCACAGTGGAGGAGAGGCCCCGCCCCCTAATTGCTCCGGTCTATCTTTCTAAAGCTAAAGGACCTTTGATGATGTCATCACAGGTCCTGTAAGGGAACTGCACAGTGTAAAGTGTAGTTCCCAGGTTAGAACAGTGCATCTGCCAGGACCTGTGATGACATCATCTTCAGCATCACAGGTCCTGCAGCATCTAGCAAAGGAACTGCACCAAAAATGGTGTAGTTCCTAGGTTTGAAAGGTACATCTGCCAGGACCTGTGATGACATCATCACAGGTCCTTCAACCCCTAACAGTAAGTATTAGAAGTTCACAATCAGCTCTGCATTGATCCATACAGACTGGAATGGAGTGGTAAGAGGAGGTCCTCCACTTCTTGTCATTCCCCCCCCCCCCCCATGCCCTGTTTTTACTGATTGCTCACTCATATGTATAATACTTCAGACAGGTACAGTGACCACTGCCTCATGTACCTCCCACACAGTGACCATATTGCATAACTGACCACATATTTCTATAAACAATGCATCTACAGTATTATACCTTGTATGCCTCACATATATATATATATATATATATATATATATATACACACACTGCATATATTAAACAGTATTATAGATGCAATATATACAGATATATAATATATATTGCAGTGTACTGATATGTGAGGTACGAGGTATAATATATGCAGTGTGTATAGATATATTGTATATACAGCAGTGTACTGATATGTTAGGTACAAGGTATAATAGATGAAGTGTGTACAGGTATATTGTATATACAGTATTGGATTGATATGTGAGGTACGAGCTGTAATTTATACCTCACATATCAGTACACTGCTATATTTACTATATACCTGTACACACTGCATCTATTATACCTAGTACCTCACATATCAGTACACTGCTATATATACAATATATCTGTACACACTGCATCTATTATACCTAGTACCTCACATTACACTACTGTATATACTATATATCTGTACAGACTGCATATAATATACCCTGTACTGCACATATCAATACACTGCTGTATATACTATATACCTGTACACACTGCATATATTATACCATGTTCCTCACATATCAGTACACTGCTGTATACACTATACAGCTGTACACACTGCATCTATTATACCTCTTTTGTCTGCCAGGCCTGTTTTGTAATCCCAATCCGGCCCTGATGCATGAATTATAAAACGCAGCAGCAAACATAGTTCATGGAACAAAGAGAGAGGCCTGGAATGGGTAGTGGGAGGGGCTATAAAAGGGGAATGGGGGCCCAATTTATATTCTTGCTATGGGGCCCAGTGATTTCTATGTAAGCCCCTGGCGGTGAACACTATAACGGAAACAAATTCAAACTACACGCCATTTTTAGTCACCTGATCCCCCAACCCCCCAAAAAAAATGTAATAACAGTGATCAAAAAGTCAAACGTACAACAAAATTGGTACCTATAAAAACCACAGTTTGCCCCACAAAAAATTAGCTCCCATACAGCTCTGTGGACGGAAATATATAACAAAAAAAAACTGAAAATGGCAATGCAAAGAAAATATTTATTTTTTAAAAGGTTTTTATTTTTTAAAAGTAGTAAAACAAAAAAAAAAAATACAAGTTTGGTATTACTATATTTGTATTGAGCCTCAGAATAAGGAAGTCATGGCATTTTTAGCGCACAGTGAACACCCCAAACCTTGGCGGAATTGTTATATATATA
This sequence comes from Bufo bufo, assembly GCF_905171765.1. Lineage (NCBI taxonomy): Eukaryota > Metazoa > Chordata > Amphibia > Anura > Bufonidae > Bufo > Bufo bufo. The sequence continues at coordinate 292,781,397 of NC_053394.1, forward strand.
TATATATATATATATATATATATATATATATATATATATATATATATATATATATTTTTATTTTTTTTTATTTTATTTAACTCCACAAAGAATTTTTTCTCGTTTCCAATAACAAAAATTTTAAAAAATTATGTCCTTAAGAAATATAACTTATCCCGCAAAAAAGCCCTCATATTGCTATGTGAACAGAAAATTAAAAAATAATATTAAATCACCCGTGGGTGATATAAGACAAGAAAGCGCTGGATGACACAGTCAAAACGATTAGTCCTCTCGAGTGAGTGCTGTTCGTCCGCACTAGTATGATAGAACGGCTGGCACACAGAAGTTTATGGCAGTGAAAAAGGTATTGTAGGTGTTAGTCCTGGAATGTCAGAATTACTATTAGTAATGATATCAGTATTGCCTTGATTTACCTTTTCTCTGATCCAAAGTGATTCCTGGATTGGTGGTCCGCTGTGAGTGTCGCTATTGGTAGGAAGTTGCTGATGCTGTTCTTTGTTATGAATCGTGGCGTCTTCCTAGCTCACCTACCAGCAGCCGCGCGGCTCCGGCCGCTAATGGTGACGTCACCAAGCAAAATACAGGGGCCTCCGTAGGACAAAAAGATTACCTACGCGTTTCGGAGCCTATCGGGCTCCTTCGTCAGGGTTAGACGAAGGAGCCCGACGAAGGAGCCCGATAGGCTCCGAAACGCGTAGGTAATCTTTTTATCCTACGGTGGCCCCTGTATTTTGCTTGGTGACGTCACCATTAGCGGTTTCCCGGGCAACAGACACACAAGCTCCCTCGCGCTGCGCATGTTTCCGGCCGGAGCCGCGCGGCTGCTGGTAGGTGAGCTAGGAAGACGCCGCGATTCATAACAAAGAACAGCATCAGCAACTTCCTACCAATAGCGACACTCACAGCGGACCACCAATCCAGGAATCACTTTGGATCAGAGAAAAGGTAAATCAAGGCAATACTGATATCATTACTAATAGTAATTCTGACATTCCAGGACTAACACCTACAATATCTTTTTCACTGCCATAAACTTCTGTGTGCCAGCCGTTCTATCATACTAGTGCGGACGAACAGCACTCACTCGAGAGGACTAATCGTTTTGACTGCGTCATCCAGCGCTTTCTTGCCTCATATCACCCACGGGTTGATTTAATATTATTGTTTATACTTATCTTAGGAGAACAATAGCTCCTTGTCAGCAGCGGGATCTGCTTTATTAGGTAGATTTACACAGCCTAACAGGAGCGCAGGGGGGGCTCTATATAATTCTAGAAAATTAAAAAAGTTATGGCTATTGGAGCATGGGGAAGAAGAAATGAAAATGCAAAACCAAAAATGGGCCGTGTACTTAAGGGGTTAATATTACAGCCTTTTTGGGGTGCAGTGATGCCCATCATTTTTATTGGTTATTTATATTATGGGGAAAGGGGGGGATGATTTGAATTTTCATATATTTTTTATTTTTTTAAATATTAAACTTTTTTTTTTTTAACACATTAGCCCAGTTATCTGCTGTGTGAAACAGCAGGCATTTACTGTCTATTGTTCTTCCTCCTCTCCTGAGAGGGCTCTATCTTTAAATAGACAACAAATTCCATACATGAACTGTGGATGTTGTCATGGAGTTAGCTATTTATTTTTTAAACAAATTTTACTATTTTGGCAGGTCATTACAGTATATAAAAATCTAACTTAAAATTCAGATTAATTACAGGTTGTAATGCAGCAGAACTGGAAGAACAACAGGGGGGTGAATACTTTCACAAGGCACTATATAATCAAAATATGCTAAAAAGTATTATACTGTAATTTTATTTTTTTTAGGTATCGCCTGCAAAAGTTTGTTTATCTGAATTGACCTCAAAACCAGATGTAAAGTCCATTAGAAGAATTACCCTATTCGAAGATGAGCTTCTTATCCTCAACAAGGTATCTCAAATGATCCATACAGTGACCCTGAACCACACAAATTTAGCATCAAGTGCTAAGATGAGCAGAGCCACTATTATGAACCCAAGAAAGAAGTACTGCACTGGAGACAAGTTAATTATCCAAATTAATATGTTTGATTACTTGGGTAATAGGAAGAAGTATGGAGGTGACTTCATAAAACCTAGAATATTTAACTCCAAGCTGAATGCCGGAGCGTCGGGAGTAGTTGAAGACTTTAACAATGGAACATATCACGTCCACTTTACTTTATTTTGGGAAGGTAAAGTCTATATTTCTTTGATACTTTACCATTCTAGTGAGGCGGTTTCAGCTCTATGGAGAGCCAGGGACAACGACTATGATCTTGTACACTTCGTAGGAACATTTGTGTACAGAAACCAGTCTGTTAAAAGTGAATGTGGGTTCAAGCTAGACTCGGAAAAAGAAGTATGTGAATATGGATCCATAAAAGACTCCGAGTCATTTTATTGCATCAAACAGGACAATTTCCACTGTGGTTCTCTAAGTATTCTCCAGTCTTTCAACAGCAACATTAGCTTCCTTAGAAACATGGAGAAGCCGTTGTTTAACAGGTAAAAGGTTAATTAAAAAAATAAATTAAAAAAAATAAATATATATATATATATACAGTACAGACCAAAAGTTTGGACACACCTTCTCATTCAAAGAGTTTTCTTTATTTTCATGACTATGAAGGCATCAAAACTATGAATTAACACATGTGGAATTATATACATAACAAACAAGTGTGAAACAACTGAAAATATGTCATATTCTAGGTTCTTCAAAGTAGCCACCTTTTGCTTTGATTACTGCTTTGCACACTCTTGGCATTCTCTTGATGAGCTTCAAGAGGTAGTCTCCTGAAATGGTCTTCCAACAGTCTTGAAGGAGTTCCCAGAGATGCTTAGCACTTGTTGGCCCTTTTGCCTTCAATCTCCGGTCCAGCTCACCCCAAACCATCTCGATTGGGTTCGGGTCCGGTGACTGTGGAGGCCAGGTCATCTGGCGCAGCACCCCATCACTCTCTTTCATGGTCAAATAGCCCTTACTTTCAAAGTTTTCCCAATTTTTCGGCTGACTGACTGACCTTCATTTCTTAAAGTAATGATGGCCACTCGTTTTTCTTTACTTAGCTGCTTTTTTCTTGCCATAATACAAATTCTAACAGTCTATTCAGTAGGACTATCAGCTGTGTATCCACCTGACTTCTCCTCAACGCAACTGATGGTCCCAACCCCATTTATAAGGCAAGAAATCCCACTTATTAAACCTGACAGGGCACACCTGTGAAGTGAAAACCATTTCAGGGGACTACCTCTTGAAGCTCGCCAAGAGTGTGCAAAGCAGTAATCAAAGCAAAAGGTGGGAAACAAATTAAAAACCTGCTGTTTCTCAAGATGACCTTATGTTGATAGCAGTGGTAATAGAGTCTGAAAGGTCTATAGAAGCAGTTACCCTATTTTTACAGACCTTTGAGGCTCTATTAACACTACTGTCAACATAAGGTCATCTAGAGACACAGCAGGTTTTTAAAAAGATTTTTCATTTAGGTGTTACAGCAATCAAATGAAAGTTATGTTTTAACACCTAAAGGAAAAACATAATTAAAATAACATGCTGTTTCTCTAAATGACCTGATGTTGATAGTAGTGTTAATAGAGTCTCAAAGGTTTGTAAAAATAGTGTACCTGCTTTTATAGACCTTTGAGACTCTATTACCACTACTTTTAGCATAAGATCATCTGGAGAAACATCAGGTTTTTTAAATTATTATTTTTTCTTTAGGTGTTAGAGCAATCAAATGGAGTGGGAGAAATGTGACATGGGTGAGGATGGGGTTACATGATCGGCCGGAGACAATGTCTGTAGTCTGTCTGTGCCATGGACAGGGAGAAATATGACATGGAGGGCTGATGGCTGACATGGGGGTCTGATCTGAGGCATCGGGGCTGTGCCTGTGAGCTGAGGTCTAATTAACATTGGGGGTCTGATGGCTGGTCTGACCTGAGGTGGAATGCAAAATATTGTTTCCTATTATCCTCCTCTAAAACCTAGGTGCGTCTTATGGGACGAACCTACATTTTGGCGCATGAACTGACCCTCTAAAATATTAGGGGCGAGGGGCTGCTGCTGAGCTGACCCTTCTAAAACATTAGGGGCGAGGGCCTGCTGCTGAGCTGACCCTCTAAAACATTAGGGGCTAGGGCCTGCAGTTGAGCTGACCCTATTAAAAAAAATTAGAGTGGAGGGAATATTTACAATCTGAGGAGGAGGAAGAGGAGAAAACAAGATTCAACCATATACTCTTTTTTTGTGGTGGAAAAGCTGCATGGGAATACACTACAGTAGATTGAGTACATAATAAATGATAGATTGAAATTGCCTTTATGTTCATCATCAGCTCAGCTCTCCTCTGATGGAGTTGAGAAGTCAGGGGCAATCCAGACCTTGTTCATTTTTATATGAGTCAACCTGTCAGTATTGCCATTGGACAAGCGGATACACTTATCTGTTATAATGCCACCAGCAGCACTAAATACACGCTCAGACAAAACACTGGCTGCAGGGCAGGCCAGCACCTCTAAGGCGTAGAGCGCAAGTTCGTGCCACGTGTCCAGCTTGGACACCCAGTAGTTGTAAGGCACTGAGGGATCTTTTAGGACGCCGACACGGTCTGCTATGTATTCCTTCACCATCTTCCAAAACTTTTCCCTCCTTGTACCACTAGGCCGTGCATCAGGGTGAGATTGCTGGTGGGGTGTCATGAAAGTGTCCCATGCCTTGGAGAGTGTTGCCCTGCCTTTGTTGGAACTGCTGTGTGTTCCCCTTGTCTCACTTCCTCGGTTGCCTAAGGAAGTACGGACTCTGCCGCCAGCATTTTGCAACAATTTTCCAACAAGGATCTTCTGGTATTGCACCATTTTGCTCGTCCTCTCCACCAGAAGAATGAGAGATGAGAAGTTCTCTTTGTAGCGGGAGTCGAGAAGGATAAACACCCAGTAATCCGTGTTATCTAAAATGAGTATAACGCGAGGGTCACTGGAAAGACAGCCTAACATGAAGTCAGCCATGTGTGCCAGAGTACCAACAGGCAAAACATCGATGTTGACATCGGGATGACTCTCCATCTCCTCTTCCTCTTCCTCCTCCTCCTTCTCTTCTGCCCATCCACGCTGAACAGATGGAATTAAAGTTCCATGGGTACTACTCTCTGTAGCACAGGCAACTGTCTCCAGCTCCTCCTCCTCCTCTTCATGGTTCAATTTGCGCTGAGAAGACGAACTGAGGGTGGGCTGGCTATCACCCTGTGTAATGTTCTCCCCCATTTCCTTGTCTGCCACATTCAGAGCGTCGTCCTTAATTGTGAGCAGCGATCGTTTGAGTAGACACAGCAGTGGGATGGTTACACTGATAATAGCGTTATCGCCTCTAACCATCTGTGTGGATTCATCAAAGTTTTTTAAAACCTCACAGAGGTCTGACATCAATGCCCACTCCTCGCTTGTGAATAGTGGCAGTTGACTTAAAAGGCGACGACCATGTTGCAGCTGGTATTCCACAACTGCCCTCTGCTGCTCACAATGCCTGGCCAACATGTGGTACGTAGCGTTCCAGCGCGTGCTCATGTCTCACAACAGTCGGTGAACTGGAAGCCGCAATCGCTGCTGCAGCGTTGACAGACCGGCTGAAGCTGTGGACAACTTGTGCACACACGCAGCGTGCCTTCACTAGTAGCTCTGGCAAATTGGGGTAGGTTTTGATAAACCGCTGAACCACTAAAGTTTAAGACGTAGGCTAGGCATGGGATGTGTGTCAGGTTGCCGAGCTCCAAAGCCGCCACCAAGTTACGGCCCTTGTCAGACACAACCATGCCTGGTTATAGGTTGAGTGGAGAGAGCCACAGCTTGGTTTGGTCCCTTATACCCTGCCACAGCTCTGCGGCGGTGTGCTGTTTGTCCCCTAAACAGATCAACTTAAGCACGGACTGTTGACGATTACCCACAGCAGTGCTACACTGCTTCCAGCTAGCGACTGATGGCTGATTGCTGCTGGAGGTGGAAGCAGAGGGAGAGGTGGCGGAGGAGGAGAAGTGGGGGTGGGAGACAGTAATATAGCTGTTGGCGGAGACCCTGATGGACGTAGGGCCCGCAATCCTGGGCGTGGGTAGCACCTGTGCCATCCCAGGGTATGACTCACTCCCGGCCTCCACAACATTCACCCAGTGTGCGGTCAGGGAAATGTAGCGTCCCTGGCCACCAGCACTTGTCCATGTGTCCGTGGTTAAGTGGACCTTCCCAGTAACTGCGTTGGTCAGGGCACGGGTGATGTTCTGGGACACATGCTGGTTGGTGTAAGGCGGGCACGGCACAATATGAAAAATAGTGGCGGCTGGGGACTGCGTACCGAGGGACGGCCGTCGACATCAGGCTGTGGAAGGCCTCAGTGTCCACAAGCCTAAATGACAACATTTCAAGGGCCAGTAATTTTGAAAGTTGCGCATTTAGTGCTATAGCCTGCGGGTGGGTGGGTATTTGCGCTTGCGTTCAAATGACTGTGTAATGGACATTTAGACGCTGCGCTGGGACAGGAAAGTGGATGTTGTTGCTGATGGTTCATGAGAAGGTGCAGGGCAAGGGGCATCCGGGCTTGCGCCTTCGACAGGGGATTTGCCAGCAGTGCGTAACACAGGTGAAGAGGAGGCAGTGGTGTGACCCGCAGACCCAGATTGTGGACCCAGGCGTTCCGCCCACTTGTTAGGGTGCTTGGATGCCATATAGCGGGTCATTCTGGTGGTGGTGAGGTTGCTAGTGTTCACGTACAGCACAGGTTGCAAACTACCACTTTTTTGTTGTCTGCACTTTCCTCAAAAAAGCGCCATACTGCGGAACACCTACCACTTGGCAAGGTAGATTTACGCATGGGGGTGCTCGGTGTAACAGTTGCCGGTCTGTTTGGTGTGGGCCAACTTCTCCCTTTTGCAACTCCACTGACTCTTCCAGCCTGTTACGGTGCTGCGGATCCCTTCTCCTCTCTATTGCTGTCCTCGCTCAGCTTTTCACCTTTCAATGTTGGGTCAGTGACCTCATCGTCAACCTCCTCCTCTTCCACTTCCTGACTCTGCTCATCCTCCTGACTTGACCTAACCACAACCTCAGTGATTGGTAACTGTGCCTCATCATCATCCACCTTGTGAACGAATGATTGCCGTTCACCACCGTCATCTTTTTGAGACTCTGAAGGCTCAAGAGGTTGGGAATCAGGGCGTGCTGGGCACGAGGGCCAAATTTATTAGTGGCGCTGGATAGAGCTCCTCGGAATATCCGAGTGTGGGACCACTCGTTTGGCAAGCCTCTCCATGGTGGGAGGAAGAATGATCAGAGATAGGATTCGGTTGACCAGACTCTTGGCTACAGAGACTGGACTTGGTGGAAGAGAGGGTGGTGCTTAACCGACTGGAAGCATTATCTTCAGCAATCCAACCAACCAACTGTTCGCACTGGTCCGACTTGGACAGTGTTCTCTTGTGCCGCCTAGCTAAGTTGGACATGAAGCTGTGTACAGTGGATATTTTTTTTTTTCTGGTGCACTGGCAGCAGGCACAGTTTTATTAGACCCAGGGCCACGGCCTCTAGGTGCTTGCCTTCTTCATTTTAATTGTTTTGTCACTAGATGTGGCGCAGATTGTTTTACAGTCCGCTAAAGACACAGTTTTCTAATGCAGGACAGTATATGTCACAGAAACACACAGAATATGGACACTAGATTAGGCCCAGATATTTGGATTTTGCTCTAAAGAAACAGTTTTCTGATGCAGGACAGTATATCTCACAGAAACACACAGAATATGGGCACTAGACTAGGCCCAGATATTTGGATTTTGCTCTAAAACAGTTTTCTGATGCAGGACAATATATCTTACAGAAACACACAGAATATGGACACTAGATTAGGCCCAGATTGTTGGATTTTGCCCTAAAGACAATGTTTTCTGATGCAGGACAGTATATGCCACAGAAACACACAGAATATGGACACTAGATTAGGCCCAGATCTTTGGATTTTGCCCTAAAGACACTGTTTAATGATGCAGCACAGTATATGTCACAGAAACACACAGAATATGGACAGCGCAGATCACTGATTGCACCGTTGACAGCAAAAATGTGGATAGATTATGGGGAAAAAATAGTGTTTTCTGTATTCTAATTTTTCCCTATATCTGGCCCTGACAACCACACAAGGTATTGCAGCGCAGATCTGACAACTCATGGATGACACTATTTTTTGGGTTCAGGTCTGGTGACTGTGGAGGCCAGGTCATCTGGTGCAGCACCCCATCACTCTCCTTCATGGTCAAATAGCCTTTACTTTCAAAGTTTTCCCAATTTTTCGGCTGACTGACTGACCTTCGTTTCTTAAAGTAATGATGGCCACTCATTTTTCTTTACTTAGCTGCTTTTTTCTTGCCATAATACAAATTCTAACAGTCTATTCAGTAGGACTATCAGCTGTGTATCCACCTGACTTCTTCTCAATGCAACTGATGGTCCCAACCCCATTTATAAGGCAAGAAATCCCACTTAAACCTGACAGGGCACACCTGTGAAGTGAAAACCATTTCAGGGGACTACCTCTTGAAGCTCATCAAGAGAATGCCAAGATTGTGCAAAACAGTAATCAAAGCAAAAGGTGGCTACTTTGAAGAACCTAGAATATGACATATTTTCAGTTGTTTCACACTGGTTTGTTATGTATAGAATTCCACATGTGTTAATTCATAGTTTTGATAATAAAGAAAACTCTTTGAATGAGAAGGTGTGTCCAAACTTTTGGTCTGTACTGTATATATATATTTTTTTATTTTTCAAGATTTATTGAGAGCAAAAGAAAATCATAAATTACTGCTTAAACTGCTAAAAGTCGCAGGCAGAGTGGTACAGGAGAACTGCAGTATAAAGGAAGGCAATACCCTTAGAAGAGTAGTCATGAAATATAATCATCAATAATGTGCAAAACCAAAAAACTGTCATGATAGCATTTAATAACTAAAACCCAATCACAGCAGGTCTCAACTAGTACACGCAAGTAAATGTTCAAAAACCAAGTAACATATAAAACCAGATTCAAAGCATAGATGGCAAGGCGGATTACTGTATACTGTACATAAAATGTATGGAGGTTACACCAAGCCAGACAATATAACCTCTGTGCCATGCTGTACATTAAACAGTATAACCCCTACACAGTGTAGAGGTATACTGTATATTGTGTGGCACAGTATAGAGGTATACTGTATATTGTGTGGCACAGTGTAGGCTCTATGTGTATAACATAAACATAGTCCACATGAAAACTTACAATTACTTGACTTGGCCCTTGGGGATCTCGGATGCCACTTCAACACTTTGGCTGGGGGGCTCAGCGGAGCTGATTTTGTGCTTTATCCTAATGAGAAAGATTTCATAATAAGGATTTGGAGAATAGGCAGAGGGATAGCAGAGAGAGGCTGGTGCTGCTACTAGGGGGTCATACCATGGTGGAGTAATAAAGCCCACCATAATGCCCCCCCAGTAGAAATAATTCTCCTTATAATGTGCAAAACATACCCCCTTGTAATGCCCCCAGTTGAGCTAATGTTCCCATAATGTGCCAATATAAAATACCCCTTCTTAGTGCCCCCGTAGATGACCCCATAGTGCTCCTCTCCCCCCCTTCCCCATAGTACCCACTATAATGTGTCCAAGTATAAAATGCCCCTATACAGAGCCCCCCATATAAAATACCCCTTCTTTTTAGCCTCAGTAGATGCCCCTATAGTGCCACCCAATAATGTGCCAGTAAGATCTGCCCCCAATCATGTGCCAGTAATAAGAGCCCCCATAGATGCCTCTCAATCATGTGCCAGTAATAAGAGCACCCCACCATCATGTGCCAGTAGCCAGAGTCCCCCCTATCATGTGCCAGTAGCCCCCCTATCAAGTGCCAGTCACCCCCCCTATCATTGTCAGACATCCCAGGGAGCCAGTAGTGGGGTGAGGAACCCACTGGCAGTAAGCAGCTGACAGCCCAGAAAAGTGGTACAAGTTTAGGGATATCCAAGAGGGGTAGTCAATGTCCAATCCGGGTCGAGGCAGGCAGCGAAGGTTGAAGGCGGAAGACAGTCCAAGGGTCAGTAACTGGGAAGGATACAAAGAAACAACAGGCAAATAGGAGGATACGCAGGGAGGCTAGGTGTTCACCATAAGGTGGAATAACTCAGCAATGAGCCAGAGCTCAGGCCAGGTCTTTATAGCCAGGGAAGGTAGGAACCACCCCCTGGTCCCCAAGGCAACCAGGAGGCCTCCCTCCCCGGGAACCAATGGCAGGCGAGGAAGGTGGAAGGTGTGTACTGGGAACCTCCCCCAGCAAGGCTCACACCTGACAGCCGGATAATGCAGGAACGCTATGCACCCGGGAATAAGCGCGCAGCCTGCGTACTGTGCATGCGCACACGCCACGCACCCGCACCTCTGGCACCAGGTGTTCTACCGAGCTGAAGGGGAACCCATTCCCTGCGCCATGCCCGCAGTTCCTGAGTAGGGGTAACACCCCCTGCTTCCTGACAGAAACCCCACCAAGGAGCGGCCTCCAGACGCGACCCTGGGAAGGCCTCTCGGGGTGAGCCCGATGGAACGCCCGCACCTTGGCGGCCGCATGGACATTCCCCAAGGGCTCCCAGGAACGCTCCTCGGGACCGTACCCCCTTCCGGTGGATGAGATACTCCAGGACCCCGCGGCGGGAGTCCAGGATCTCCTGGACTTCGTACTCGTCATCGTTATTCACCTGGATGGGAGGTGGTGGAGCAGGCGCCAGGTCCGGGAACGGGTTGACACAGTGTGGTTTCAACAAGGACACGTGGAATACCGGGTGGATTCCCAGGGAAGTAGGCAACCGGAGCTTGGCTGCAACGTTGTTGACCATACTCACGATCTCGAAGGGACCAAGGTAACGGGGTCCCAGTTTTCGGGAGGGACAGGACAGCTTGAGGTGCTGTGTGGAAAGCCACACCTTGTCCCCATCTTTGTACCTGGGGAACTCTGTACGTCTACAGTCTGCCTGCGTCTTGTGCCGCTGCTGAGCGGCTTGAAGTTGTTGCGTTAGGGTCCGCCTCATTTCTCGTAGGAGCCGGAGCCGTTGAGCCACTTCAGACACCGGGACATCAAGGGGGAGATCCGGGAGAGTTGAAGGATGATAGCCGTAGTTGGCATAGAATGGTGAGAGTCCGGTGGAGGATTGAAGCTGATTGTTGAAGGAAAATTCCGCGAAGGGGAGATGGCTCACCCAGTCGTCTTGTAGATGGGATGTGTAACAGCGAAGGAACTGCTTGAGGGTTTGGTTGGTCCTTTCGGTCTGCCCATTGGACTGGGGGTGATAGGCAGAAGACAGGCTGCGAGTGATATGAAGGCTACGGCAAAACTGTGTCCAAAAGCGGGAGGTGAATTGCGAGCCCCGGTCTGAGACGATGGAATCAGGGAGCCCGTGCAACCGGAACACGTGTTGGAGGAACAACTTTGAGGTTTGTTGGGCCGTCGGGAGACCGGAGGTCGGAATGAAGTGGGACATCTTGGTACATCTGTCCACCACCACCATGATGGTGGTACAGGCTTGTGAAGGCGGTAAGTCCACAATGAAATCCATGGCTATGTTGCGCCATGGAAGGGTTGGCACTGGCAGAGGCTGTAATAACCCAACGGGTTTTGAGGTGGGACGTTTGTAGAGTGCTGTAACGCACCTAGTTGATCAGTTAGGATCTCAACTGCGGAAGCAATGGACATCCACTATTATCCCACCGCCCTTGTTTTTGGGTGTGGTATTCGCGGATACTCAGTATGTACCCCAGGCGTCTCTCTCAGTCTTGGGCGGAGAGTTTGGGGTAACAAAATCATCTACCGCTATCCATCTAGTTAGTTTTACTGATGGAGAGGAAGATCTCCCAGTATACAGGAGTCACAAGTTAGTATAAGCTTGTGCACAGTTCAGAGTAGTATCTAGTATGCGATAGGTTAAAAGTTAATATATAGCATGTCCTCAGTTTAGTATATAGTATGCCATAAGTTCAGAGTTAGTATATAGCATATCCTCAGTTTAGTATATAGTATGCCACAGGTTCAGAGTTAGTATATAGCATGTCCTCAGTTTAGTATATAGTATGCCACAGGTTCAGAGTTAGTATATAGCATGTCCTCAGTTTAGTATATAGTATGCCTTAGGTTCAGAGTTAGTATAGCATGTCCTCAGTTTAGAGTTGGTTTGGGAATACCGCCTCTCACCCGCAGGGAGCCACCCCACTCTGAGTTCCAGGATATTAATCAGAACAGGTATCAGGCATATACTTGCGATTAGTTGTTCCTGGCTAGGGAGCCAGCCGAGGGAAGCCAATGGCAAAAGGGTAGCAGTCCTTCACAACGTTGTTAGGGATCCTGGTCTGGATATGGGGACGGAGTCCTCAGATGCAATGGAGCTAGCAGGGTGCGCACTCCATTAGTGGAACACCCTGCTTAGCACCTGTCTTCTATTTAAGAGCCGGACGGTAAGTGGGCGGAGTCACAGGACGGCCCAGCGGCCACTGCGTTCCACGCTGGAGTGCAAGCCAGTGTAACTACACAGGCGGTCGCTGCGTTCCACGCTGGAACGCAAGCCAGCGTATCATCGCAGACGGCCGGTGCGTTCCACGCTGGAGCGCAAGCCAGCGTATCGTCACAGGGAGCCGCTGCGATCCAGGCTGGAGCGCAATCCTGTGTACTATTACAGTACCCCCCCCCCCTTAAGGGACCCCTCCGGGGTACCCCACTAGGAGAGGGTCGGTTGGGAAATCTTCTATGGAACAATCTTTGGAGTCTGGGAGCATGAACGTTTTGCACATCTTCCCAAGAGTCATCCTGGGGACCATACCCCTTCCATCTAACGAGATACTGGATCTTCCCCCGTCTTTTTCTGGAATTAAGGAGCTGCTCAACTTCAAATTCTTCTTCTCCTTGGACCTCTATCGGGGGCAAGGGTCGAGGATCATTTGATGGGAACGGTCTAGGTCTAAACGGCTTCAGTAGTGACACGTGGAATGTGGGATGTACCTGTAATCGAGGAGGAAGGGTGAATCTCACCGTGTTGGGGTTAATAATCCTTTCTATCGGAAAAGGACCCAGGAATTGTCTTCCCAATTTCTTGGAAGGTACCCCCAACCGAAGGTTTCTTGTCGATAACCAAACCGAGTCCCCGACCTGGTAGGGAGGATTTTCTCTCCTACGCTGGTCGTAGTAAAACTTCTGTCTTTCCTTTGCCCGTTGAAGGTTGTCTTTTAGCGTCTTAAGTAGGGATGAGCGAACCCGAACTGTATAGTTCGGGTTCGTACCGAATTTTGGGGTGTCCGTGACACGGACCCGAACCCGAACATTTTCATAAAAGTCCGGGTTCGAGTTCGGTGTTCGGCTGCAAAGCAGCCAATCAACAAGCGTCATACTACTTGCCCCAAGAGGCCATCACAGCCTTGCCTACTATTGGCATGGCTGTGATTGGCCAGTGCAGCATGTGACCCAGCCTCTCTATAAGCTTGGGTCACGTAGCGCTGCACGTCACTCTGCTGATTAAAGCATAGGGAGAGGTTGCAGCTGCGACGTTACGGCGAGATTAGGCAGATTAACTCCTCCAAAAGACTTCATTCTGTGATCGATCTGCAGCTGTGGATCATTGAAGTGCTAATATTGACTTGCTCACTTTTTTGAGGCTGCCCAGAGCGTTTTTAGATCACTTTTTTTCTGGGGTGATCGGCGGCCATTTTGTGACTTGTGGTGCGCCAGCACAAGCTATCACCAAGTGTATTTAACCATCAATAGTGTGGTTATTTTGTGCTATATCCTACATCAGCTGCAGGCTGAGCCTGTGTCACCGAAGTGCATTTAACCATCAACAGTCTGGTTATTTTTTGGCCATATACTACATCTGGTGTAGGCTGAGCCTGTGTCACCCAAGTGCATTTAACCATCAACAGTGTGGTTATTTTTTGGCCATATACTACATCAGGGGCAAGTTGAGCCTGTCACCCAGCGCCTAAAAAATAGACCTGACATTTCTATTCAACCAAATCTGTACTGTTTTAGCTGGTCAAGTTATTTGTAGTGACCGTAAAAGCACACTTTTTGTTCTGGGTTGAAAAACTATTCCCAAATTTGCCATTCTCAAAATAACTAGTTTCTGGTATATGAGGCCTACTTGAAATCTATCCCAAAAAGGATATCTTACATTGAAGGTGCTGATAGTGTCATTCAGAAAAACCTAAGACACATGCTACCGTGCAGATAGAAGTCTAATTCTGTGATTAAAACTATACCTGTCACACAGCGCAAAAAAAAACAGGCCTCACATTTCTATTCAACCAAATCTGTACTGTTTTAGCTGGTCAAGTTATTTGTAGTGACCGTAAAAACACATTTTTTGTTCTGGGTTGAAAAACTATTCCCAAATTTGCCATTCTCAAAATTGTGGTGAACAGGAACAATGAGGAAAACATCTAATAAGGGACTCGGACGCGGACGTGGACATGGTCGTGGTGGTGTTAGTGGACCCTCTGGTGCTGGGAGAGGACGTGGCCGTTCTGCCACAGCCACACGTCCTAGTGTACCAACTACCTCAGGTCCCAGTAGCCGCCAGAATTTACAGGGATATTTGGTGGGGCCCAATGCCGTTCTAAGGATGGTAAGGCCTGAGCAGGTACAGGCATTAGTCAATTGGGTGGCCGACAGTGCATCCAGCACGTTCACATTATCTCCCACCCAGTCTTCTGCAGAAAGCGCACAGATGGCGCATGAAAACCAAGCCCATCAGTCTGTCACATCACCCCCATGCATATCAGGGATACTGTCTGAGCCTCAAGTTATGCAGCAGTCTCTTATGCTGTTTGAAGACTCTGCTGCCAGGGTTTCCCAAGGGCATCCACCTAGCCCTTCCCCAGGGGTAGAAGAGATAGAATGCACTAACGCACAACCACTTATGTTTCCTGATGATGAGGACATGGGAATACCACCTCAGCACGTCTCTGATGATGACGAAACACAGGTGCCAACTGCTGCGTCTTTCTGCAGTGTGCAGACTGAACAGGAGGTCAGGGATCAAGACTGGGTGGAAGATGATGCAGGGGACGATGAGGTCCTAGACCCCACATGGAATGAAGGTCGTGCCACTGACTATCACAGTTCAGAGGAAGAGGCAGTAGTGAGACCGAGCCAACAGCGTAGCAAAAGAGGGAGCAGTGGGCAAAATCAGAACACCCGCCGCCAAGAGACTCCGCATGCTACTGACCGCCGCCATCTGGGACCGAGCACCCCAAAGGCAGCTTCAAGGAGTTCCCTGGCATGGCACTTCTTCAAACAATGTGCTGACAACAAGACCCGAGTGGTTTGCAAGCTGTGCCATCAGAGCCTGAAGCGAGGCATTAGCGTTCTGAACCTTAGCACAACCTGCATGACCAGGCACCTGCATGCAAAGCATGAACTGCAGTGGAGTAAACACCTTAAAAACAAGGAAGTCACTCAGGCTCCCCCTGCTACCTCTTCTGCTGCTGCCGCCTCGGCCTCTTCTGCTGCTGCTGCCGCCTCGGCCTCTTCTGCTGCTGCTGCCGCCGCCTCGGCCTCTTCCTCTGCCTCTGGAGGAACGTTGGCACCTGCCGCCCAGCAAACATGGGATGTACCACCAACACCACCACCTGCGTCACCAAGCATCTCAACCATGTCACACGGCAGCGATCAGCTCTCCATCTCACAAACATTTGAGAGAAAGCGTAAATTCCCACCTAGCCACCCTCGATCCCTGGCCCTGAATGCCAGCATTTCTAAACTACTGGCCTATGAAATGCTGTCATTCAGGCTGGTGGACACAGACAGCTTCAAACAGCTCATGTTACTTGCTGTCCCACAGTATGTTGTTCCCAGCCGCCACTACTTCTCCAAGAGAGCCGTGCCTTCCCTGCACAAACAAGTGTCCGATAAAATCAAGTGTGCACTGCGCAACGCCATCTGTGGCAAGGTCCACCTAACCACAGATACGTGGACCAGTAAGCACGGCCAGGGACGCTATATCTCCCTAACTGCACACTGGGTAAATGTAGTGGCGGCTGGGCCCTAGGCGGAGAGCTGTTTGGCGCACGTCCTTCCGCCGCCAAGGATCGCAGGGCAACATTCTTTGCCTCCTGTCTTCTCCTACTCAGCTTCCTCCTCCTCTTCTTCCACCTGCTCATCCAGTCAGCCACACACCTTCACCACCAACTTCAGCACAGCCCGGGGTAAACGTCAGCAGGCCATTCTGAAACTCATATGTTTGGGGGACAGGCCCCACACCGCACAGGAGTTGTGGCTGGGTATAGAACAACAGACCGACGAGTGGTTGCTGCCGGTGAGCCTCAAGCCCGGCCTGGTGGTGTGCGATAATGGGGGCGAAATCTCGTTGCAGCTCTGGGACTAGCCAGTTTGACGCACATACCTTGCCTGGCGCATGTGCTGAATTTGGTGGTGCAGAAGTTCATTCGCAACTACCCCGACATGTCAGAGCTGCTGCATAAAGTGCGGGCCGTCTGTTCGCGCTTCCGGCGTTCACACCCTGCCGCTGCTCGCCTGTCTGCGCTACAGCGTAACTTCGGCCTTCCCGCTCACCGCCTCATATGCGACGTACCCACCAGGTGGAACTCCACCTTGCATATGCTGGACAGACTGTGCGAGCAGCAGCAGGCAATAGTGGAGTTTCAGCTGCAGCACGCACGGGTCAGTCGCACTGCGGATCAGACACACTTCACCACCAATGACTGGGCCTCCATGCGAGACCTGTGTGCCCTGTTGCGTTGTTTCGAGTACTCCACCAACATGGCCAGTGGCGATGACGCCGTTATCAGCGTTACAATACTACTTCTATGTCTCCTTGAGAAAACACTTAGGGCGATGATGGAAGAGGAGGTGGCCCAGGAGGAAGAGGAGGAAGAGGGGTCATTTTTAGCACTTTCAGGCCAGTCTCTTCGAAGTGACTCAGAGGGAGTTTTTTTGCAACACCAGAGGCCAGGTACAAATGTGGCCAGACAGGGCCCACTACTGGAGGACGAGGATGAGGAGGAGGTGGAGGAGGATGAGGATGAAGCATGTTCACAGCGGGGTGGCACCCAAAGCAGCTCGGGCCCATCACTGGTGCGTGGCTGGGGGGAAACTCAGGACGATGACGATACGCCTCCCACAGAGGACAGCTTGTCCTTACCTCTGGGCAGCCTGGCACACATGAGCGACGACATGCTGCAGTGCCTGCGCAACGACAGCAGAGTTGCCCACATTTTAACGTGTGCGGACTACTGGGTTGCCACCCTGCTGGATCCCCGGTACAAAGACAATGTGCCCACCTTACTTCCTACACTGGAGAGTGATAGGAAGATGCGCGAGTACAAGTGCACGTTGGTAGACGCGCTACTGAGAGCATTCCCAAATGTCACAGGGGAACCAGTGGAAGCCCAAGGCGAAGGCAGAGGAGGAGCAAGAGGTTGCCAACGCAGCTGTGTCACGGCCAGCTCCTCTGAGGGCAGGGTTAGCATGGCAGAGATGTGGAAAAGTTTTGTCAACACGCCACAGCTAACTGCACCACCACCTGATACGGAACGTGTTAGCAGGAGGCAACATTTCACTAACATGGTGGAACAGTACCTGTACACACCACTCCACGTACTGACTGATGGTTTGGCCCCATTCAACTTCTGGGTCTCCAAATTGTCCACGTGGCCAGAGCTAGCCTTTTATGCCTTGGAGGTGCTGGCCTGCCCGGCGGCCAGCGTTTTGTCTGAAAGTGTATTCAGCACGGCAGGGGGCGTCATTACAGACAAACGCAGCCGCCTGTCTACAGCCAATGTGGACAAGCTGACGTTCATAAAAATGAACCAGGCATGGATCCCACAGGACCTGTCCATCCCTTGTGCAGATTAGATATTAACTACCTCCCCTTAACAATATATTATTCTACTCCAGGGCACTTTCTCATTCAATACTATTTTTAATTTCATTTTACCATTATATTGCGGGGCAACCCAAAGTTGAATGAACCTCTCCTCTGTCTGGGTGTCGGGGCCGAAATGTGTGACAGTGGCCTGTTCCAGTGGTGGGTGACGTGAAGCCTGATTCTCTGCTATGACATGAAGACTTATTCTGTGCTGACATGAAGCCAGATTCTCTGTTACGCAACCTCTCTCCTCTGCCTGGGCCTAAATGTGTGACAGTGGCCTGTTCCAGTGGTGGGTGACGTGAAGCCTGATTCTCTGCTATGACATGAAGACAGATTCTGTGCTGACATAAGGCCAGATTCTCTGTAACGGGACCTCTCTCCGCTGCCTGGGTGCCGGGGCCTAAATGTGTGACAGTGGCCTGTTCCAGTGGTGGGTGACGTGAAGCCTGATTCTCTGCTATGACATGAAGACAGATTCTGCGCTGACATAAGGCCAGATTCTCTGTTACGGGACCTCTCTCCTCTGCCTGGGTGCCTGGGCCTAAATGTGTGACAGTGGCCTGTTCCAGTGGTGGGTGACGTGAAGCCTGATTCTCTGCTATGACATGAAGACAGATTCTGCGCTGACATAAGGCCAGATTCTCTGTTACGGGACCTCTCTCCTCTGCCTGGGTGCCTGGGGCTAAATGTGTGACAGTGGCCTGTTCCAGTGGTGGATGACGTGAAGCCTGATATTCTGCTATGACATGAAGACAGATTCTGCGCTGACATAAGGCCAGATTCTCTGTTACGGGACCTCTCTCCTCTACCTGTGTGCCTGGGCCTAAATGTGTGACAGTGGCCTGTTCCAGTGGTGGGTGACGTGAAGCCTGATTCTCTGCTATGACATGAAGCCAGATTCTCTGCTATGGCATGAAGAGACTGATTCTCTGCTGACATGAAGCCAGATTCTTTGCTATGGCATGAAGAGACTGATTCTCTGCTGACGTGAAGCCAGATTCTCTGGTATGGGACCTCTGTCCAATTGATATTGGGTCATTTTTATTTTTTTTATTTTTATTTTAATTCATTTCCCTATCCACATTTGTTTGCAGGGGATTTACCTACATGTTGCTGCCTTTTGCAGCCCTCTAGCTCTTTCCTGGGCTGTTTTACATCCTTTTTAGTGCCCAAAAGTTCGGGTCCCTATTGACTTCAATGGGGTTCGGGACGAAGTTCGGGTCGGGTTCGGATCCCGAACCCGAACATTTCCGGGAAGTTCGGTCGAACTTCTCGAACCCGAACATCCAGGTGTTCGCTCAACTCTAGTCTTAAGGGTAGTTTGCAAAGTAGTCAGATAATCGTCTGTGGCTGGAACGTTTGTGGGAAGGTTGGTTTGAGGAAGAGTCCTAGGGTGAAATCCGTAATTAGCAAAGAATGGAGAATGTAATGTGGAGGAATTCGTAGAATTATTATAGGCGAATTCAGCGAGAGGAAGTAGGCCCTCAGAGTAATCCTGGAGAAATGAGCAGTGACATCTGAGAAACTGTTCCAGACACTGATTCACCCTTTCAGTCTGCCCATTAGTTTGGGGGTGATAGGCGGTAGACATTCTGTGGTCGATTTGAAGTCTGGAACAAAGTGCTCTCCAGAATTTGGATACGAATTGCGAACCTCTGTCTGATATGACCTGGCTAGGAATTCCATGTAACTTAATAATATTAGATAGGAATACCACGGCCGTTTCCTTGGAGGAGGGTAACTTCTTGAGGGGTACGAAGTGTGCCATCTTAGTCAGCAAATCCACTACCACCATGATGGTGTTGTTTCCTCTGGAAAGGGGAAGTTCAACTATGAAATCCATCGAGACCCATTCCCAGGGTCTATTGGCGATGGGAAGACTCATTAGGAGACCATAAGGTCGGTTCCTGTCAGTTTTACATGAGGCACAGGTCTCGCACGTGGAAACGTATTCCTCAATTTGTTTGGTCATCTTTGGCCACCAGAAGTTCCTGCGTATCAGGGTTGTGGTTTTAGCAATGCCGGGAAGTCCTGCGAGGGGTAAATCATGGCAAAGTTTGATCACCTGATTGGTGAGGGAGGGTGGTATGTACAGTTGGCTGTCCTTGTAAAGGAGACCCTGTTGGTTCTGCAAAAGACCAGGGGGGGTATTAGCATGGTCATTAATTAGAGCATCCTTGAGCTGGGTTTCCAACGCTATGGTGGCAAGGACGAGTTTCTTCGGTGGAATGATCCATGTGGGGGCCGTGTCTGTGGTGCGAATTTCAGCCAGTCGTGACAAGGCGTCGGCCTTCCCA